>NW_028261389.1:11439886-11599886 GCF_051295495.1 Thamnophis sirtalis
TAAATTACATCTATTACCTGCCAGAACATAAGAGAACGTCCTGATTCCCCCCACCCCTTATGCCATCCTTTAAGAATCATATCCTCCTCCCAGTGGTGGGTTTCAAAAATTGTTCGAACCTACTCTGTGGGTGTGGCCTCCTTTGTGGGAGTGGCTTGCTGCCCATGTGACCAGATATGAAGATGCCGATGACACTTGTCAGAACCACCTTAAATTACCTCACACACAGCACTGGCATGCATAAGAATATGATGTAAACTTGTTTTTTAAAAGGCATCTTTGGTTTGTGTTAAAACAACTTCAACACACGCAATGTTCTGATTGCACCACAAACGCAGTAGTCATCCTTACCTTTCACAGAGGCACTGAGTTTTATAAATATGAGCTTGATAGTGTAGAATAATCATATCCAAGGCTCCTCCCCAGATGAGAATAGCAAGAATGTTCACGAACAAATGGGAAAAGTGTTGGAAATGTCAGCAGACACCAGGTTCATATTACCATATGTGGTGGACTTGCATAGAAGCTAAAAGATATTGGACAAAATCCACACTTGGTTGGAGAAAATGACACAAAAACACGTAGACTTTAAAGCAGAGATCTTTTTATTGGGAATCTTACCGGAAACATACAACAGAGAACTGAAATATTTGATTGTAAACGTGCTAACAGCAGCTAGAATTGTATTTGCTAAAAATTGGAGAAATGAGAAAATACCAATGCAGGAGGAAGTTATTCATAAAATAATGGAATGTGCTGAAATGAGTAAATTGACATTTGAAATTAGAGAACAAGAAGATAAACAATTTTGTAGGGTATGGGATTTATTCTATTCGTGGTTAGATAAAAAATATGGAAATGAAAGTTACCAGAGAATGTTGTAAGTATAAGAACATTGAATGATATAGAATATAATATTAAAATATTTTATTACTGGAGATGTTTGAGAAGATGTATTGAACTACTGTAGTGTAAATGATCCCAATACTTAATATATCTTGTGGAAAATGAAGAGTAATGGTGATAGTCAAATAAATGAGGTATAATAATAGTAATGTATATAAATATATTTGATTTGATAATATGTGATTTTATATGAATTTTTTTTTCTTTTTCGTATTTCGTATACTTTATTTGTATGCCGCCCTTTTCCCTGAGGGGACTCAGGGCGGCTCACATTTCAGGGGGAGGGGAAGACAAACAAATTACAGCAAGAAGACAGTACATTGTTAAAAAAAGCACAACAGTCATACCATTTGGGTGGGGTTAAAGTCATTAGCCCCAGGCCTGCTGGGACAGCCAGATTTTAAGGGCAGCGCGGAAGGTCTGGAGGGTGGTGAGGGTCCGGATCTCCATGGGGAGTTTGTTCCAGAGGGTTGGAGCAGCCACCGAGAAGGCTCTCCTCCGGGTAGTTGCCAGTCGACATTGGCTGGCTGATGGAATTCGGAGGAGGCCTAATCTATGTGATCTTATTGGTCTAGTGGAGGTAATTGGCAGTAGGCGGTCTCTCAAGTACCCAGATCCAATACCATGAATTGTTAGTGATGACTATGGAAGGGATGCACAGAAACTTTGTAACCAACCGACACGCTGTTTGTAATGGAAGATGGCTTTATATTTTTTTGTTTCGTTTGTCTGTGTTTGTCTAAAAATAAAAAAACTTTTTTAAAAAAAGAATCATATCCTCCTTCAGTGGCCCCTTCTCCAAGTTCAATAGACTAACTTCTTCCATCTTCCTTAATGGGAACCAGCTTCTTGTTTCCTGATTGTTCTCATTGCACTTTTCTGAATTCATTCCAAATTGTTAAAATACAGGTCCAGAACTGGACAGATTTCTTCAGATAAGTGGACTCAAGCAGTGGTGAGACTCAGCCAGTTCACACCTATTTGGGAGAAGCGGTTGTTAACTTTCTAAGCAGTTCGGAGAACCGGTTGTTGGAAGATATCTTATTTTGTTTTTTCCCACTTTACTGGGCTAATCCTGTAAGGAAGGCAGGAAGGAAACATCCTGGTGTTGTTTCTAGCCTAATCTTTCTTGCCCTGCTTACAAAAACTGCCTCTCCGGTTAATCCTTATGACATTGTAACAGCTAAGGCGAAGCGCCCATCGATGAGAGTGAAGTTGAGTTGGCCATGCCTACCCAGTCACATGACCATTCAGTCCCATCTACCCAGCTGGTCATTAGGCCAGAGAGCCGGTTGTTAAATTATTTATATCCCACCCCTGGACCTAAGGCACAATAAATTGACATGTTTAGTAGGCATCCAAACTTCCACCATTCTTATTAAAAAAATTCATTAGCTACTTGTGTAGCGTTGTCTTTCTTTTTTGCCCTACCCTTCTTTTGTCTTGGGGATTTTGGCTCATGATTTCCAGTTCTGGCTATGGATTACTATAATTCACTTGACTTCTAATAAAACTATACCTTTTGCAACAAATGGAGGCCAAGGATCGGTTCTGCTTAGGAGTTCAAGCTGAAGCCAGGTCTGACACCTCCATTCTTACCTGCCCAAATGTTGAACTGTCTAAAGATGTATTAAATTGATTAAGCTGATTGATTAAGCAATTGCAGAATCTCTGAAACATGTTGGGATTCCATACAGTATTTTTTTTTTTTTACGATGCAATTTGTGTGACAAATGTTGTTGAGAATATCATCCTACTGTGCTTCATTGAATTTTGTTAATGGCTTGGGCTTGTAATTATTTCATAGCCTGCAATTTGCCTTTCTGAGCCGTCATTCAGTCAGCTTATTAGTATATGATTTACACTAGAAACTTCATTAGAAGTGTTAATCACAGTGTCAAGACTGAAAATTAAAACATGCTCATCAGGATACAAATAATGGAATTTCCATTTTCTTTCTGCATTGAGATGCAAATTAACATGACGCTCAATTTCATCACTGAAATCCTAAATCAGGTAAATAAACACACATACACACCACTTCCGTCTTGCATTAATGGGGAGAAGCTTCTGAAAGACCAACAAAAAGGTGAGAAATATGAACTAGGATATTGAATTTAGTAACTGGGACAGGAAAATGTACAATAGGCCAGAACACACAATTGTAGTTGATTAGTTGGAAAGTGCTGACTCAAGCAAGAGGCAATCTATGTTATGTTAGTATTTTCCCTCCTTTTTCTTTTATGTGTTCTGAATACTGTATATGGATTAATTTTACCTCATGATATTCCTGTTCCTGACTAACGTGTTCTTTCTTTTGAGATGATGACAAGGATTGCTGTAAGTTTCAACGTGTTATATATGTACATGTCTACAAGTTTGTCTAAGTGTCTCTGACTTCACCTGAACAGCTGCTACGCTATTCCTTGACATGAACCTCACAAATCTCTTCAAATTTACCCCCCTCCCAGGGCATCTTACCGCATTTATTCAGTTTTTGAATAATATGAAATAATATGGAATCGTGACATCTCAGGAAATCTTAAGAAATCTCAGAAGATTTTGGTGAGGCACACAGAACCATAAAGAATGGCTAACTCCTGGGCTAGCCAAAATTGAATTAAACCCATTGGTACTATTTAGGAGGCTTTAGGCAAACTTATTGTTAGGTAAGCTCCCCGTTGGGAGAGCAAGTACGTTCAGTGAAGGGTTGTTAGAGTTGTATTGGAGAACACACAAACCAGCATACAGAGACACTGCAGTTTAAATAGGCTTTTACTTTCGTGGAAAATAGAGGTATCAGAGTCCATCAAACAGTCCAAGTCATACACGGATAATTCAGTTAGTCATCAACGTCTTTCAGTTAAGGGATAATCCAAATAACATAGTCCAGTATCATATAATCAGTCCGGTACACAAGGTTTGCTAACAGTTGCAAAACTTACAATAGCTCACGGCACTTTCAAACAGCCAGCTTCCAAAACACTCAGATCAGATCAGCCCAGCATCTAACGAAACAGAGAGCTAACAGTCATTCTGGCTCCCTCTTATGGCCGATTGAGGAAAACAGTAACCAATCACTTTTTACAGTATGATTTAAAGAAACAGGTACAGTATTGTTACATGATTTATATATTGCCAACCCAACCGTTAGAATTATATTCCTCACACTTATATCAGATATCAAGTGTTTAGGGACTTGGACAATCTTGTGGCTTAATGGTAGAGTTTGTGAGAAGAAATTGTGGATCCTGGTAGACCACAGATTAAGTATGAGCAAGCAGAGTGCTGAAGATTCAAAAGAAAAGAGTGAATGCAATCTTGGGATCAATCATGTCAAGAACATAGGAAATCATAGGTAGCCAGGGTAGTCAGACTTCACCTGGAATATTGTTCCACTTTTAGTCATCCCAATACAGAAAAGATGCTGGTTAACTGGGAAATATGCAGAAAAAAAGCAACATGTGAGGGACTAGAAGTTTAAATTCTAAGAAGACTTAAAGAAATTAGGTAATTCTATGAAGAACATAAGAAAGGCTGAGTGCCAAAGAATTGAATCCCATGGATTGCAGTCTGCAATTTCCGCTAGTGATTCAGGAACTGGTCTAAACCGGCTGAATATCACCTCTGCTCTGCATGGCCAGGCACAACTGTGGTGAATACAGCGGTTGTTGCTAATGTGTGTTGGGTATTGAAACAGCAATGATTTTTAGATCAAAAATACTGTATTTTTCGGACTATAAGATGCTATGAAGTATAAGATGCACCTAGATTTTGGGAAGGAAAACAAGGGAAAAATAACTGCCTCTGTCTCTCAGCAATTTGCCTCCTTGCAACAAACAATATACACTGTTTGTAGTGTTATATTTCAGACTATACTTGTACAGACACTGTTAAAATTGATGTACTTTCTGGAAGAATAGTTATTCTCTGCTATTTAAAAGAATAGCACTTTTTAAAACAATAACACGTGGCCTCTTCAGAGCAAGCATTTATTTTAAAAAGCTTCTTCATTTTGTTATCTAGAATAATAATAAAGCAGTCTTTAAAAAAATAAGTCTAATAATTTTAACATTCTATAGGCATTTATAGTTGTTGACTTACCTCCTTGCAGCAAACAGCAGGATTAGCACAAGGAAAAAAAAATCTGCCTCCCAGCAATTTGCCCCGTGGAGCAAACAGCAAGTTTCACTTTCAATTTCTCCCGATCATCAGCTGTTACAGGCTGCAGGGATTGCTATAGCTTATTGAAGCCTCCCCGTTTGCTGCGAAGAGGCAAATTGCTGGGAGGCAGAGGTCAAAGGGTTGAGGCCGGTGGGTAGGTTGATGGGGTTACATTCAGTGTATAAGATGCACCCAAATTTTCACCCTCTTTTAGGGGGGGGGGAAGATGCGTCTTATACTCCGAAAAATACGATAATGTGTGTGAGGGACTATGTAACCAGCCACTACTGATTAATGACTGTGGCCAAAAAAGGTCACAAAATGGGGCAAAATTCACTTAACAACTGCCTTGCTTAGCAACAGATATTTTGGGCTCGATTGTGGTTGTAACTTAAGAACTACCTGTAAATCTTCATTCTGGATACGTATGTGAATGAGAGTTCAGGAGCACGAGAGCCAGCTGAGACCCAGCTTGCGGCAGAGCCTTGATTGGTGTTTCTACTTATTACCATTTTCAGTGATGCCGGGAAGGCCACCATATCACACTGCCAGCTCTGTTGAAAGATGAGCTATTTTCAAGTCCATCTCTTAATGGACTGTTTTCATTCGCTTTGGTTAAGGACCTCATTTGCTTTCCTCCCTGCTCCGTTCCAATAAAGTTGCACTTTATGTCATGTCTTTTCGATCATAAATCTGAAGGAAAAGGCTGCTTTTATTACTGACTGTTGCGAGACTCTTTAGGAGCCTTTCCTGGTTAAAACGTACGGGGGGAAATAGCTCATCGATGTCTGCTTGCTTCACAATCATTTTAATGGCCAAGTCTATCGCAGAAACATATCAACGATGCAGATATCTGCATCAGGGTTTTTCCTTATGCCAACCCAACCTCCTAATTCAATTCCAATACATTTTATCCTTGATCTTATTTCCTGGATGGTTGGGGGGAGGGTATCACTGGACAAGCTGAGGGTATCAGCTTGTCCATGATTCAGCCGCGCGAGCGATCGTGGGTGCACCTCGGTTCACCCACGTAACACCTATCCTCCGCGAGCTGCACTGGCTGCCTATTGGTCTTCGGATACGCTTCAAGGCGCTAGTCGTCACTTATAAAGCCCTTCATGGTATTGGACCTGGGTACTTGAGAGACTGCCTGCTGCCAATTACCTCCAATAGACCGATCAGATCCCACAGATTAGGCCTCCTCCGAATTCCATCCGCCGGCCAATGCCGACTGGCGACTACCTGGAGAAGAGCCTTCTCTGTGGCTGCTCCGACCCTCTGGAACGAGCTCCCTGTGGAGATTCGAACCCTCACCACCCTCCAGGCCTTCCGCAAAGCCCTTAAAACCTGGCTGTTCCGACAGGCCTGGGGCTAAAGAGCTTTTGCCCCCCCCTCGAATGGTATGGTTGTTGTGTGCTTTTAAATTGTGTATTGTTCTGTTCGTCTTTTTTATCCCTTATCTGTACCCCCTTCCCTGACTTGGATTGTGAGCCGCCCTGAGTCCCCTTCAGGGAAAAGGGCGGCATATAAATGCAATAAATTCAATTCAATCACTTCCTCTGAACTCAGCTCTATGCGGTCATTGCTCCTTCCTATGATTTAAATGATCAAAATCTTACACTAGCCCGAGATGATAAATTAAAGTCTCCAGTGTGCGCCATCCCTTCCTCCGGTACAGCCAAGTGTGAAAGTCCCAGCTGTGAGTATATTGCTCTTCAGAGATTAATGGATGAGAGCATTACGAACCCTGCTTGCAACTGCTTTGCAAATATTGGATGGCCTCTTGTTTCGTTCGTTTGTTCTGTATCCCTGGGAAGCATTCAACTCTCTTCCCCCTGAATGTGGTGATACCAGTCCAATATCCAGGCTTCACATTTACAAAAGCAGGGATTTGATTAGAGGCTGCCCTACCTCAATCTGCTGACATGGGATCTCATGTCAGGGCATTCTTCCCTTCCATACCTTTCCTCGCCTATGGAAAATCTAGCAAGCCAGGAAGAAAGCTGGACAAGGGGTCTTCTGGATATAACTCAGGGGTGAGCTGCTACAGGTTCGCCCAGGTTCGGGAGAACCCGTAGCTAACATTATGGCCAGTTCAGAGAATCTCCAAATCCCACCCCTGGCTGGCCTCACCCACCCCGCCCCTGCCAGGAGTCTCCACACATCCTGTTTTGCATGCGACGAGGGGGGAAAAATGGGCCTCCTGGAAGTCCAAGAGGGCTGGAAACGGGCTTGTTTCCGACCTCTGGAGGGTCTTTGGAGCCTAGGAGAAGAGGTTTTTGCCCTCCCAGAGGCTCGAGGAAAGCCTCCGGAGACTGCGGAAGGGAAAACACCCACTTCCCGCTGCTGTGGGTGGAGCAACTGACTAGGCCACACCCACCATGGCCATGCCCACCCAGCAACCAGGCAGAGAACCCTTTGCTGAGTTTTATGAAGCCCACCCCTGATATAACTGTGTTTGTATAAATACTCTCAATATCACAATAATATGTGATTATTCCCTGCTGTGGGTGTCTTCTCTTGTAACTTGAAATGGCTATGGTGCGGCCTCCCATTTCTGCAAATACATAAATAAATATCTGTATGAAAATGTATATGGCTGGCCAACTCATTCACAGTGACTGTGGGGAGCATAAAAGAATTAAAAACCCAATACAAAATCCAATAAGCCCACCACCCTGATACAACAATGAAACCAACCTCTTGTTGATTGCAATAAGACTGTATTACTATTCTTCTTCTCATCCTTCCTAGTACCTATCTCTTCCCACTTATGACTATAACTATGTTCCGTGTATCTTTACCATGTATATTGTTTTATTTGTTTCCTAGTATGGTTTCATTGCTTATTAATAACCTATGATGATAACTAAGTGTTGTATCTTATGATTCTTGAGATGAATGTATTTTATTTTTCTTTATGAACACTGAGAGCGTATGCCCCAAAGATAAATTCCTTGTGTGTCCCATCACACTTGGCCAATAAAGAGTTCAATTCAATTCGATTCAATTCTTGTCAGAGTGTCCATAGTGTGACTCCTATTTCGAGACAACCCAGGAGCAAAATATAGTACATAGAGGAGGTTTTGTCTTTCAACCAGTGGTTTATCCACAAGACATATGTATATATACATACACGTACTAGGCAAAATTAGGCAATCAATCAGTCTTTAACTATAACAACGAATCACACATGGAGAGAGAAACCGCCCTCACAGGGCCTCCCTTATATAGACAGCTTCTTAAAGTGGCAGTAACCCTGCGGATACATTCTCATTTCATCATCTCGGTTTACAGCCTTACAGCAGCTGGTCAGCTATTAAATCATCATTACCTTAACTATTCTATTCTATTCTATTCTATTCTATTCTATTCTATTCTATTCTATTCTATTCTATTCTATTCTATTCTATTCTATTCTATTCTATTCTATTCTATTCTATTCTATTCTATTCTATTCTATTCTATTCTATTCCATTCCATTCCATTCCATTCCATTCCATTCCCTCTTCTCTTCTCTTCTCTTCTCTTCCCTTCCCTTCCCTTCCCTACACTACCCTACCCTATCTTATCCTACCCTACCCTACCCTACTCTACTGATGGGCTCCATAGCAGCTTGGGATCCCCAGGCCTGGTGGCAAAACCACATCTTCAGGGCCTTTCAAAAGACTGTCAGGATGAAGGGCACTTTTATTTCCACAGGGAGGGAGATAGCTCTTATTTTTGGTCCCACTAGCTGGGTCTCCTTAAGAAAGGGGACCTGTAACATATTCTGCCTCCTTCCTCTGGTGGGTCAGGTACATTACTTGGGAAAAGGTGGTCTTTCAAGTAACGTGGCCAAGGTCCATGTAGGATGGATATGGACATGTGTGCATTTTCTTAGTTCTATAACCTAATGCAAGAACTACAAAAACTGAAGACATCATAGATTTGGCATCACAAGTCCAAAATTTGTAACAAGACAATATAACTTTAAGGCTAACCAAAATGCTGCAAAAAAAAAAAGAACTGGATAAGTGTTTGGTCCTCCAAATTTTTTGATCAGGCAAGAAAAACAAATTTAATTCCAAAAATTAGATCAGCCAACTGCAGTTCAAAAATAGAAATTGTGAAAGTGCCTTGAAACTCTTTCTTCTATTCGCTGAAACCATTAATAAGCTTACTCGTGGCCCCAAGTTGGCCATAACGTGGACATGTCTGTGATTATACTAAGCTTAAAATATTTAACAAGAATCTCAAGTTCTTGTTTTGCAAGTGAGCCGAATGCATTAGTTAATTGGCTGGAGAAACTGGATGTTATCGAGGTATCACCATCTCTATCGCTTCTTGTATTTTGGTGGATTTTCATTCCACCATTGCAACCAATGTTCAGAGGGAGCCAACTCTGTCTTCATCTATGACCTTGTTTGTATGCCTGAAGCTTCTCCCGTGGCGAACTTTGGCAGTTTTACTTGCTCAGGTGTACTGAATCTTGGCTGGTAGCCATTGTCCCTTTGTAGTGATTCTCACTGGCTCTAATGAACAGCTACTTTATGGCAGACGTTTGAAGAATCCTACGCTGATATCTTCGCCCTTGTTCTATCATCTTTTCTGCATGCTAAAGATTCAGATCAATCCATAACTTGATATTATGCCTCCGCAGGGAGAGATAAAAATGGTTTTGCATCAACATGGCTCTGTACGTCTTTGCCAAGTGGCTCGCAATGATACACTTTAAACGACTGAAATCTTCCCAGCTCTGACTGTTTGTGTTTATGCAGGAGAATCAATACGGAAAGAGGGAATAAAGCATTGCCAAGTCCAGGCAGCTCATCCTTAACTCTGGTTTTATTTTAGCTTCCAACCGCGCTCTCTCCAGAGCTGGTGGGAGTTTCATATTTCCCAATAAGTGTGGCTAGTAATTAATTCATTAGTTAATTAACAACACTCAACTCCTCTGGGCAATCCCAGGCTGAGAAGGAAGCTTTTTTTCCCCTCTCCTCTTTTAGTTCATGAGAAGGTGTTACAGAAAGACTAGGAAGGATTTTGTTCCTTTATTACTAAACCCAACCCCCTCCTTTCTATTCTATTTCTATAATAGAAATAGAAATAATCAGAGTAGCTTACAGCAAGACTATGAATCATAACAGTAAAATCAATGCAATTAAAAAAAAATCAGCTGTGCAAAGTTTGGTGGCAGAGATGTAATTTTGTCACTTTCCTACGTCTTGGGAGATTGTGGGGAGCTAACGATACCTCCTTCGGGAGTGTGGGTCACAGCCTGCAATATTTTCAACCCAGCCTTTTGTGCCGATCAAAGTAACTGGGAAGATTTAGGGCAGGCAGCCTGACCAATAACTATCCAGAAGCATTGACCTGTTTGAAAACCAGGGGCAGAAGGTAAAGGGTAGATTCCTTTGTTCTTTGAGATGGTGGCTTTTTAGCTGTAGGCAAAGAATGCACCCAAAATTGATCTCTCCCTCCTTTCCATCAACTCCATCTATTCAACGTCTTTCCACCCTTAATCCTAACTGGAAAAAAAAAAGGAAGGGAAAGGAGTTCCTGCAGATTTTTCTCTGCTGGGCATTGCTAACTATAGGGGTCGGTTTCAAGGCTGCTGAGCCAATGCTGTCTCAGGATATTTTTGCAGTTATTTGGCCAGCATGACATCACTGAGTGCTTTACCTTCCCACTGAATTGGTACTTATTTATCTATTCGCGTTTGCATGCTTTTGAACTGCTAGTTTGGGAGTGTTGTGGCTCGCCAGCAGCTAGCAGAGCTGGCAGCAGAGTCAAACAGTAAGGAGGTTGGGGAGGAACATGGGCCAGTCCTGGGGGCTGAAGAAAGTTCAGACGAGGGCTCTGCATCGGAGGCAGAGAGGCAGCTAGACAGCAATGAGGCAGGAAACAGCTGGAGCCTGTTCCTAATGTGCGCATGCGCAGAGCTGCCATAAGACAAGAACAACTAAGAAAGCATGGTTGACTTAGGAGTAAAGCCACACCTTGGAGGTGATTGGCCCCTCCCATAGGAAATAAAAGAGGAGCAAATGGGGAGTGGGCTTTTGCAGGAAACCATTCATCCATTCGTTTCAAGAGTGGAAAGTTCTATTTGTGACTATAAGAGACTCTGTGCCAAGTTTTGCCTTGTCCTGTGTTTGGAAACTAGATATTTGGCAGCTTGCCAAATGAGATAAGGTGCGTGTGCATAAATATTCCTCGGAAAGACTGTTTGCTAAGCCTTGAGGACTGTAAATCCCACCATGGGGTCTGTGTTTGTGTGAGTGAGTGAGTGTGGGGGAGAAAGCGAGTGAGCCAGCGAGCAAGAAGCCATAATTTTGAGGACAAGTCATAAATAACTTTTCTAACAGTGGCTGGGAGAACTTAAAAAAACAAAGTCCCAATTTCCAACTGCATTGTTTTCTTCTATTTTCCTGGATCTAATTGGGGACATAGAGGAAAGAGATAGATTTTGGGTTTCTTCACCTTCAGAAGGAGATTTGCAAATAGATAGCTAGAGTAAAGAACTTGGAGTGGGTCACAAATGCTTGGAAGTCATTGTATTTTATTTTTTTTAATCAGGAAGCACCTTGAAACATTTTCAATACACACAAAGGCAGTTGTGCACGTATATAAATTCCTTTCATTGATAGCGGGGAAAATTCTGGGTTTTCATTAGAAGAGCCTTACATTTCTCAAGAGCAAATTAGCTCTCTTCAACGTTTGTTGTGAAAGGTTTCTTAAGGAACTTTGGCTTCTGGTTGCTCACGCCCCCATTTATATTTCTTTTAACTCTTTGAAACGGTGGCTCTACTGCCGCTCAATAGAGGAGATTGATTCAGAGGGAAACAAACATTTTTCCCGGGCTTATTCATTATGCAGTCAGAGTAGCAAAAGATTACAGATTTTAACCAGGTTTCACTTTCACTCATTCCTTCAGAGGTCAAAGACGCACAACAATCTCGTTCCATTAACTTCGGTGGTTTTGCAAGCCTCGGCTGTTTCTTTGGGGATTCTTTGAGCGTTGATTCTCCCCCTTTCCTTTCTCAGATGCTGCCCTTATAAAAGAAACTTCCAGCTATTATTGTCACACACTTGATATCTGCAGCGTATTAATAATGCTTTTTTTAAAAGCTAAGGCATGGGAAGCTGCTAAGTCCTCGACTTGCGACCGGTCCTAAAGTCCGCGACTTACGATCCTTCGATCCTTTACAGAAATAATATTGCAACTCAAAGAGATACAAAGGAAGACTTGGGTGTGGTTTGTAGGGTTTGGTTCAGAAAGCCAAGGTGGCATCTGCAGTGGTCTGGCCCAAAGGTGGGATTCAGCCGGTTTGGACTGGTTCAGGTGAACTGGATGTTAATTTTACATCTGGTTCGCCAAACCAATAGTTGCAAGGACTGGTTGGCCCCGCCCAACCCTTCCCTTCCAGGAGTTCCCACGCAGACCATTCATCATGCCAAGCAAGTGCAGGGCCCGCGCGGAGGCTCCGGGAGGGCGAAAAACAGGCTTCCCGGAAGTTCCAGAAGTCCGGAAACAGGCTAGATCCATGATGGCGAAATTATGGCACACAGAACCATCTCTCTAGGCATGTAAAATGGAACCTGGAAGAGCCATCATCCGTTGCTCTTCCAGGTTCTGGCACACCGGCTAGCGTGCCGGAAGAGCAGCCATCTGGTGCGCATGTGTGTGCCGGGAAGATGATTTTCCAGTTTCCGGTACATGCATACCAGTGGTAGGTTGCTCCCAGTTGGCTGGTTTGGCTGAACCAGTAGTGGCAGCATCGGGAGGCTCCACCCACCTGCCCAGATGCTTCTGTGCATGTGCAGAAGCGTTGCAAGCGATGGAACCGGTAGTAAACCAGCTAGCAACCCACCACTGACGCATACGCACTGGCCACCTGGTCTTCTGGTTTTTGGTGTACATGTGTGCAAGAAGACCAGCTGGCCACTGCGCATGCACACACTGGAAACTGGAGGATCATCTTTCCGGCGCCTGCATGCACTCCAGGTGGCTGCTCTTCCAGTTTCCAGCACACTTGCACGAAAAGGTTCTGAAAAGGTTCGCCAACATTGGATTAGATCAATATTTCTCAACTGCGGCAAGTTGAAGATGTATGGACTTCAATTCACAGCAGGCTGCCTGAGGAATTCTGGGATGTGAAGTCCACACATCTTCAAGCTGGAGTAGAAAATGTAGAAGCCCTTCTCATCCTCCCATTCTATGATTCTATGAAATGGCATTTATTATGGGTGTGCAGATTAGCCTCCGTTTGAATGATCGGTGTGATTCAAAGTGACATGTTGATTTAAATTGTCAGATTAATTTGAATGGGATTGGATCATTTGAATCAAGTTGATGAGGTTTGAATCATCTCACACTCCAAAAACATCTGTGTCTAAAAGTCATCCAAAGCAATCCAGATCAGATTGGATTGAGTCGGATGGGTTTGATTCAAAGGTATGATTCTAATTAAACCAGGGATCAATTTCAGAAAGTTTTGGTTTGAGATAGCCTTCAAACAAATGTTCCAAATCAGTCATCGCCACCCCTCCAGTATATGAGTCCTCTTTTCAAACGGTGCGATTCTGAATTTTCTAAAAATCTGTTTCCGTTTTAGCCTTTAAAAAAAATTGCCTCTTTCTTGGCCTGTTCTATTTTTGGATCTGCAGGCATCTAAATAAAGAAAACACCACCAGAAGTTTAGTGTGAGAAATGTGCTATAAACCCACAAGTAAGTCATAGAGAATGGGAAAGGGCTGGGAAGAGATGCTCTGCTTTCATTTTTAACTTTTAACACTCTTTAGAATTTGCATAAATATTGTAGAGGAATATTAACTTCCATTATTTATGATACTGTTGAACTTTGCAAGGATGTGCTCTGGCAGCTGAAAAATGGCAGTTTTAAGGATAGTGCGGCTTGCATCATAAATAACCTAAAAAGGCCTCAACTTTCCCCACAATAGCCTCTGAAGGAGAGTGTACTTAAAAGATGGAATAATTTCCTGTCAGTGGAGCAAGGATTTCCAGAATTAATTGCAAGAGATATCAAAATACAAGTTCATCATGTTACAAAATATCTGTGCAATGTGTGTGTGTGTGTGTGTGTGTGTTTTGTTATGGGTTTTTGTTATTTTGTGCATCCTTTCTGAGAATAAATGGAAAGAGGCTACTTGTTCAAAGGGCATTAAACATGTACTTATGTACTTACTGGTGCTCTGTCTTATGAAATTCCTTGTAGCTTTTAGGAGCAATAGATGATCAGGCTTATCGTTAGTTTTCGGAGAAGTAGTGAAGTTCCGATCATTATCGTTTTCATGCATGGACTGAGAGAAGCCATCATCCTGATTTGATTATTTTCCTCTATTACCATATTTTTCGGAGTATAAGACGCACCCTTTTCCCTCAAAAAAGAGGCTGAAAATCTAAGGGCGTCTTATACACTGAATACAGCATTTTTGGCCTTCCGAAACTCCGCCCATTCACCAAATATGGCTGTGCATAGCTTTTAAAAGGCTTTCAGAGAGCTCCAGGGGGCTGGGGGGACAGAAATGAGCGAAAAACGGCCAATTTCCCCTCCCAGCCCCCAGCAGCACTCTATAAGCTTCCTAAAGGCTATCCATGGCCTCTTTTTTTGACCAAAAATGGGGCCATTTTCTTGAAAAATGGCTCATTTTTTTGCTCATTTCCCCACCCACTCCACAGGAGCACTCTACAAGCCTCCTAAGGGCTCTTCATGCCCTCTTTTTTTTGAAAAAAAAAAAACCTGGCCCATTTACGTGAAGAATGGGCCGTTTTTGGGAGGTTTGCAGAGTTCAAAACCTTTTTTTTTTAAAAAATTCCTCTCCAAAACCTTGCTGCATCTTATACTCTGGTGCATCTTATACTCCAAAAACACGGCAACTTTGTGATTCGAAGTGCTTCTCAAAAATGTCTTCTCTCAGGTATTACTTTGGAGATGTAGCAATAGCCAGCAACAGCACTTAGATTTATATACTGCTTCACAGTGCTTTCCAGCCAGGGGTGGGTTGCTGCCAGTTCGGTGCATGCGCAATTGCTCCACACTCATGCGCAGTTCCCCATAAATAGGTCTGTGCATGCGCAGAACATTAAGGCATGGAAAAATACCATGCCGCGCCAACAGGGAACCAGTTCGGAGGTGTGACAGGCCTGGGTTGCTGCCGGTTCTGGCGACCCAGGCTGGCAAACCACTACTGGTTTGGTTGAACCAGTCCAAACCTGTAGCAGCCCACCTCTGTTTCCAGCCCTCAGCCTATTATCCCCAACAATTTGGGTCCTCATTTTACTCACCTCGGAAGGATGGAAGGCTGAATCAATCTTGAGCCTGGTGTGAGTCGAAGTGCCAAATTGCAGGCAGCCGGCAGTCAGCAAAAGTAGCTAACCACTGTACCACATTTCATTAAAACCAGCTCTTGCCTTGTGAACTTCCAATTGCTGATTCAGGACCACAGGAATTTTAGCTACCTTTAGTGAATGAAGTTCAGGCTCTCAGCAGCTTCGCTGTTCCTGTTCAAAATGTGGAGAAGGAATGATGAAGGGCTAAGCAGAGACCACAAGCTAAGCCATAATTCCCCATTACATGAGCCAAACCACAGCAAGCAGCCATCGAGGGTGGCCACATAGACCTCAGCCAAGCAGAGGAAATGCATCCCAGGATCAAAGATGAGGAGAGAGGTTATAGAGATGAACATTTAGATTTGATAATTCTGTACTTTAAATAGAAGCATAACCTGCCTCAACAACGTAGAGAAGATTGCAATCAGCTGATTGTGTTGCTCTTTAATCTCCCTAAAGGTAAAGGTTCCCCGCACATATGTGCTAGTCGCTCCTGACTCTGGGGGGGGGGGGCAGTGCTCATCTCCGTTTCAAAGCCGAAGTGCCAGCTCTGCCCAAAGATGTCTCCGTGGTCATGTGGCTGGCATGACTAAACATCAAAGCCGCATGGAGCGTTGTTAGCTTCCCACCAAAGGTGGTTCCTATTTTTTCTACTTGCATTTTTACGTGCTTTTGAGCTGCTAGGTTGGCAGAAGCTGGGACAAGTAACGGGAGCTCACTCCGTTACGCGGCACTTGGGAGTTCAAACCGCTAAACTGCCAACTTTTCGGATCGACTAGTTCAGCATCTTAGCCACTGAGCTGTGTCAATCTCTCTACTGATGTTCAAATTCATAACTGTTCTTCTCCTTTCTGGAATGTTTAGCCTCCTATCCTTGCAAAGAGAACAGCAATTCTCAACTTTTTCTTTTAGATCAGGGGTAGTCAACCTTTTTATACCTACCACCCACTTTTGTATCTCTGTTAGTAGTAAAAATTTCTAACCGCCCACCAGTTCCACAGTAATGGTGATTTATAAAGTAGAGAAGTCAATTAAATTAAAAAAAGGAAAGTGCTTCAGTATCGGACAAAACCTCTACAGCCCACCATGAATGCTGGAATGCCCACAAGTGGGCGGTAGGGACCAGGTTGACTACCACTGTTTGAGATGGACCAATAAGTGACCAACACGTTTGAGAATCACCAAGGCTTTTGAGAACCATTAAGGCTAGAAGACACCACGCCCAGGTACAGGTAGTCCAACTGGCCTCAATGACTCTCTAAAAGAATACAAATGACCATCTGTCAGCAAGGAATATAAGTTCTTCCATTCCCCACCAGCCAGTCGGAGCAGAAGAAGCTTCTTGGATGAGAAGTGAAACCTCTTCAAAGAAAAACAAGGAAGTCCAGTTGCCTCTTGAAAAAGCACCTTTGGGAAGGCTAGGAAACGTCTTCTCTTTTTTGGGTAGATTCTTCCTTTGATTTCCAAACATTTAGATAAATAACGGACAGGCTGCTATGTTTCCTTTTTTTTAAAGGTAAACAGCATCCTCCTTACTAAAGTCTCTCCTGATTACTTCTCAATATTTCTCCTCTTATTTTACATTTCAACTGAGCTTGACAGCTTCCTGTCTGAGTTGAAGGGCAAAATGGTGCCACACCTTCACTTTGCTGACAGAAGTTAGCACAGGTATCTAGCACAAGCCACAATGATGCTGAAACGACACCCATAATATCTGTGCAAAAGATGCAAATTACACCCTTGCATCATTTGGTGTGATAACTATAATACTGAGCTCGTTGTCATTTACTGCCCATCTTGCACCCACCTAAGGAAGCTGACTAGTTTGTTTCCTCCCATATTCTGCTTCAATGCAACATCAGCTGTTGTCTGCAAGGCCAGTAGGCTAGTTTGAGGTGAGATAGAAGATGTACCATGTGGCTCTCATAGAAGTGCATGACTAATGGCCCAGGAAGAATGATTAGGGAAGTGGATATTGCTGTCTAAAGGGATGCAGTGGCTCAGTGGCTAAGACTCTGAGCTTGTCAACCAGAAAGGTCGGCAGTTTGATGGTTCGAATCCCTAGGGCTGCATAATAGAGTGAGCTCCCGATACTTGTCCCAGCTTCTGCCAACATAGCAGTTCCAAAGCACATAAAAATGCAAGTAGAAAAATAGGGACCACCTTTGGTAGGAAGGTAACAGCATTCCATGGGCCTTCAGCGTTTAGTCATGCTGGCCACATGACCATGGAGATGTCTTGGGACAGTGCTGGCTCTTCAGCTTTGAAACGGAGATGAGCACCGCCCCCTAGAGCCAGGAATGACTAGCACATATGTACGAGGGGAACCTTTACCTTTTACCTATTGCTGTCTATTCCATCTGCTACCTATGGCAATAGCCTCCGTCTGTCTCTAGAGGGGCGTATTGGCTTAGCAGTTCAGATGTTGGGCTTGTTGACCAGAGATTTGGCAGTTAGAGACCCAATCCCTGCATGGCAGGGTGAACTCCTGTTCTTGCCCCAGTTCCTGCCCACCTACGCAGTTCAAAAATATGCAAGTGCAAGTAGATAACTAGGTACCACTTCGGGGGGGAATGTAACAGTGTTCTGTGCAGTTCGGTGTGCAATCATGCTAGCCAGGGGTGGGCTTCAAAAATTTTAGCAAGGGGTTCTCTGCTCGGTTGCTGGGTGGGTACAACCATGATGGCCATGGCCTAGTTGGCCTCTGTACCGTGGTGGCGGTGGGGAGTTTGCCCTCCCTGGGTTCCAGAGCCTTTCCTCGAGCCTCAGGGAGGATGAAAACGGTCTCCCCAGGCTCTGGAGACCCTCTGGAGGCCGGAAATGGGCCCGTTTCTGGAAGGCTGGAAATTTCCGCCCTTCTTGAACTTCTGTTAGGCCCATTTTTCACCCTCCCAAGCCTCCGCACGCATCCTGCACTTAGCTGCATCCAAAACAGGCCATGTGGGGACTCCTGAGAGTGGAGAGGAGGGATGGGAGGGGCCAGATAGGAGTGGGATTTGCGGGTTCTCTGAACTGCACAGAATCTTAGCTAGAGGTTCTCCCGAACCCCTGCGGATCCTCACAGCCCACCTAAGCTCGCCACATACAGAAGTGTCTTCAGATAATGCTGGCTCCTTTGACTAAGAAACGGAGATGAGCACTGCCCCCTTGAGTCAGACATGACTGGATAGGGGAAATCTTTACCTTTCTGCCCCATGGCAGGGCCAGCTTGCCAAGGATCCTTCAAAGCTATCAGACTATCCCTAGACAGTTTGGGGTGGAGGTCTGTCATGAGTGAAGAGCCATCAACAGCAGTGCATTGAAGAAATTGGATTCTCGTTGAAGGACAAGAAGTAACTTAATCTCAGGAATTGGAGAGTCAACTTTCCTTTTGCCTTTTTCAAGCATTGACCCCTTCTCCCTCTATTCTATATCATGCATTCCCCGTTTCCTACCCACTGCCTGAATGCTAACTTAGGTTGGTGCCCATGAGTAAAAATGGAGGAGACACTTTTGGCTTCAGATCTTGCAGAACTATAGATTGCCGTGCGAAATGAATGAATGCTAAATGAAGGAACTGATGAATAAATGAATCAACTAATGAATCAACCATAAGACTATACGGATGGGATTTTTTCCTAGTTAAGGAAGGATAGGGAATCACTTAATGAGTTACCGTGTATCACATTTGCTGTTTTATCCCCCCCTCCCACCTCTCTCATCAGTTCAGATGCAATTTTGAGCCACATCACATGCTGCTTTAATGCTCCCATCATCTGATGGCCGGATACGAGACGCTGCAGTGAGAAAACACCCCCCACTTTCTGTTAATCACTAAAAATAAATCCTGCATGAGGCAGCTGCCTTCCTTGTTATCTCTCTTATTGCTATATTATTACATTTAATGATCTGTGTATGATTTCCCTTGACATGATGAAAGAGCACCAGGCAAATCTGATATAATGTGGCCATCTCCTGCCACTTTTTTTGTGCCTTGATCAGCAGGGACACGAAGAATTTTTCGAAACCTACTTCAAAGAAGGAAAAAGTGGTGGGGTGGGCAACTGGCACAGCTTCTTCTCTTGTGTGAAATGGGTGCCTGGGCCGGACAAAGCAAAGGAGCTTTCTCAGAGCAAATTGGTCAGCCTCAGAGGTGGTATTCAGCAGGTTCTGACCAGTTCTGGAGAACCGGTTGTGGAAATTTTGAGTAGTTCAAAGAACTGGTAAATACCACCTCTGGCTGGCCCCGCCCCATCTAGTCTCTGCCTCCCGAGTCCCAGCTGATTGGGAGGGAATGGGGATTTTGCAGTAACCTTCTCCTGCCACACCCACCAAGCCATACCATGCCCACCAAGCCACGCCCACAGAACCGGTAGTAAAATTTTGAATCCCACCACTGGTCAACATCTGCACTCACACACACACGAACGCACACATTAGGGATGTTTACCTGGGCAGCTGGCAAGGAAAGCAATGCTTTATTTTGTAGGATTGTGATCCAGAAATTATTTCCAGAGTCAGAAAACATGAGTGGGCGCTGGAGGTCCCGGAGTTGCTGGTGGAAGCCACATAAAGTATGAAGGAGAACCTTGGTTCCTCTATGCATGCTGAGATGAGCATAACAGAACATTGGAACAAGGTCTTGGTTTGCTTGATCTTGGTGGTTGAATAAAACCATCTTTGTATAACACACCCCATACAGCAATTGGTTCATATAATAGACTAAGCCATATCATTTGGGTTAGCATGCTGTGATGATAACTCAATGATGGTGAGCCTAGGACACATACATATGTCACAAGTGACCCAACATGTCATTTTTGGACACATGTCAAATGTCAAGCGCAGGAAATCCAGTGTCGGGGTTCCAAATAGCATCCAAAAGTAAATCAGAGTCCAAGGCAAAGTATTGCTCAAAGTTCCAATTTATTAAGAGAGCCATATTGGCACATCTGGGAAAACCCGAATCTGAAAGCTTCCCAGTTTCCCCCACCTAGCTGAAAGTTCAAGATCTTGCCCCCACACCCACAAGTCCATCCCATGGTCCAATCTCCCACTGCCGTGCTGGCAGTTCCACCCATCTAGTTCCGGTCAGGTGCAGCGGTGCGGAGACAAAGAATGACCTTGGGCTTCTAGAAAGGAATGTTCTATTTTGACAACAACACATTCTACAATTCTACTCCTTACTATTCCCCCTCCCAATTACCCCACTAATGAAACAGCATAGTAAAATAATACAGAGAGTGTGGCAGGCCAAAGATCCTAAAAGGAATATAACTGCAGGCCTGACAATTATATAATAACACATGAATGTAACTGGGGGTTTATTCTTTTTATTGGTCTTATGATTTTTTTTGTTAGTTATAACATACATATGTTTGAATATGATTTATCTGTAAATGTATACGTAAATAAAATTGATATTGAACAACTCTTCCAGTATCAGATAAGGTGCAATGTTGTGATTCACTTTGAAATTTTAAAGTTTATTTCTAAATATTTATTGATCTGTAAAGTTTACCTGAAATAATCTCTACTGTAGGATCCTTCCAGAACTTAAGAATGGAAATATAGTAGGATACAATTCAGGAAAATCACTCTAGCTTTCTAGAAAGAATTTTGTTATGGCTACATCATATGGAACTCCTTACAATCTCCTCTCCCATTTTCCCACAATAGAAAATGTATAGCACAATAATAGAAAATGTGGTAGGCCAAAGATCCAAAAGAAAAGATGGCTGCATGCCTGACATCCAATTTAGATGACCATATAGTTCATTGTATGCTACAGATCTCTACAAGAATCTGAACTATTAACGATCAAACAGGTCGGCAGTAGATAAGAGTCAATGGAAATCAATGTGGGCTGGACTTACTGTAGGTCTCGTGTGGTCATGAAGGGGCTTAATACTGATGACACATTTGACCCCTCCCTCAGGCTCAGCCTGATCATCTCCTACACCTGATCTCTGGACCCTTTGGAAGTTGCCCAATAAGACCTTTATCTTGTATAGCCTCTCAGAAGTCCAACAATCATGGGAGTGTTGTCATGCAATTTTGAGGTGTCCAAAAATTGTGCAAAAGTTCTCACATGATTTTCTGTGAGGCCCTGCAAAAGCAGGATTACCTTGAGCACTATTTCAAGAAGAGACAAGAGGAGATCTGGAGAAGGCTCCTTTGGTTCAGGGTGGAGGTGAGATGTTTGACATGCCAGCAGAGTCAAGATAGGTATTTTCTGAATTTTTGGCATGCCGAGTACAAAAGAGTTTGCCATCGCTGTGATAACTTCACCTGGATAATTTGAGTTATAGTAAAGATGGGCACATTAAGTAATTGCAAGGGAATTGGCACCAATTTGTAGAAAATATTTTGCTGGTCTTTAAAACTGGGAAAATATTAATTTAGTTAATCTATAAAACATTAGGGATGTGTTGATTCAGTGGCTAAGACGCTAAGCATGTTGATCAGAAAGATCAGCAGTTCGGCAGTTCGAATCCCTAGCACCGCGTAATGGAGTGAGCTCCTGTTACTTGTCTCAGCTTCTGCCAACTTAGCATGTAAAAATGCAAGTAGAAAAATAGGGACCACCTTTGGTGGGAAGGTAACAGCACTCCGTGAACCTTCGGCATTTAGACATGCTGGCCACATGACCACGGAGACGTCTTCGGACAGCGCTGGCTCTTTGGCTTTGAAACAGAGATGAGCACCACCCCCTAGAGTCAGGAATGACTAGCACATATGTGCAAGGGGAACCTTTACCTTTACTTATAAAATATTACCATGTGCCCTGCGTTTTTATTCAGTCTTGCCCCCTTCCCCTTTTCTCTTTTTCTAGCCTTTCTTTTTCCTTTTCTGTGAAATCCTTTGGATGGCCCACAAAACCGAAATGATTATTCAGCCTTTTTGGGGTCAGATTTCTTTGCGAGGCAGTTATGCATATTTGCAAAATAAATATATAAATCAGTAAATAGTGGATAATGCGCAAGCTGCCCAAGGATTCTTTCAACGGGGGTTAAAATGTGCTGAATAATGAACTCAACAGCCTCTCTGAACAGCTGCTACAAATAAACAGATAATAGGTGCATTTCCCAATGTTTAATAACTGCTGCCAATGTTGCAGATGTTGGATTAGTGTGGAGGACCCTCATTGCCAGCAAAATAGATCTCACCTTTGCTAATGAGAGCCCTCAGGCTGAAGGGGCCACCTCCCTTTTATACGCAATAATCCGTGTGTGAAAACCTGTTGATTTCCCTCAATCAAGTCTGTGCATATCTAAAGAGAAGGGGAATGAGTTGGGCTGCCTGCAAAAGCTTTCTTTTTCTTTTTTTCAAACACGAGATGGCGATTTGTAAAATATGTGTAGTATAAAACATGCAGGGAAAGAAAGGGAGAGCTTCAGTTGGACAGTACTCCACTCCTCTACTCACGATAGAATCCCTTACGCCACCAGGCTTCAAATTTTGGGCTTGGACAATCTGGAACTGAGCTTCCTGCGGTCGGACCTAAGCGTAGTACACAAAATTGTCTGCTACAATGTCTTGCCTGTCAACAACTTCTTCAGTTTCAACCTCAATAATGAGTCCCAGCTGATCGGGAGGGAATGGGGATTTCGCAGTAACCTTCCCTTGGAGTGGAGAAGGAATGGAGATTTTACAGTATCCTTCCCCTGCCACGCCCACCAAGCCACAGCATGCCCACCAAGCCACGGCCACAGAACCAGTAGTAATTTTTTTTGAATCCCACCACTGTAATCCTTTCCCAACAAATGGAGGCAAGGATCATTTTTTTACTTAGAATTTTATGTAGTGGCAGGTCTGACACGATCCGATTACTTTTCTCCTTGCACTCTGGACAGGAAGCGGTTAATCCTAGGGATGTGAATGCGAGGGGATCTGGTTAATGTCTTTCTTAGACATTTTTAGGCACCTTAGTTATCTGTTTAATTTTGCTGCTGTTCCGTATTTTTGTGGAAAGAGTATGGTTTTTCTTCCCTTGTTTTATTCTGGGCCACACAGTCCTTTGGAAGCGAGCTGGCTTATTAAAGTTGTTAAATAAAATGCAAAACAAATATATATTTTTTAATGAGAAGGAAATAGAAGTTCCAGCAGAAGAGTGATGGCAGGCAACCCCCTCCCACTGCCCCAATTAGAGCTATTCTGATTTGGGAGTTGTTTTCCCAAGCATCACATTCAAATCTCTCCTTGCTCCTCTGCACTTCTCCTTTTTAATAAAATGGCCCTGCGGTACGCTCTAGTCAATATTTAATGGAAAGTGTCCTCAGCAAACAGCTGGGACTGAAAAGTTTAGCTTGCAAACTTAAAGCATCTCTGCCAGTGTTGTTCAAAATCAAGTCTGTAGCCACATCTTTGTGATGGAAGTCCAGAGGTTTTTTTTTATACCTACATGCTTTCTAGATGAGACTTATCTCAATGTATCTGTTAAATGGCAAAAAATGAGCAAGGAGTTATTTATTTATTTATTTATTTATTTATTTATTTATTTATTTATTAGACATATACCGCTTCATAGGGCTTTCAGCCTCTCTAAGTGGTTTACAGAGTCAGCATATCACCCCCACAGTCCGGGTCCTCATTTCACCCACCTCGGAAGGATGGAAGGCTGAGTCAACCTTGAGCCGGTGAGATTAGAACTGCTGAACTGCAGATAACAGTCAGCTGAAGTGGCCTGCAGTACTGCACCCTAATCCCTGCGCCACCTCGGCTCTTATTGCTTCTGATGGAATTCCTTTTCCTCATAAAAGATTGGGATTTTGTTAAGGGGTGGCAATGGTGAGTCTGCACATAAGCTGATGTAAGAAAGGGCAATGGAATGAAATGTTGATGTGTCTATTGCCAAATCTTTCCTATCCCAAGAAGCTGTAGGAGGTGACCAGGCTAAGACTGAGGAGGGATCAAATGCATCATAAGTCATGAGTCCCTGCGCGCCCACAAGAGATCAAAATCCGGCCTACCTTGAATGCCTCTCTTATCTCCCGCTCATTTCCCTTGACCTTTAGTTGGTCAGATTCTTGTAGCGAGCTCAAGGTTGTAATAAATATTTACAATCATTTGAACTGCCTGGATCTCCTGATTTTCGCAGCTTGACAGAAGGCAGGAACACATTTCATCACATGGGCAAACCCAAACCTGAAACATCTCTGTCTTTGTGCATAGCTGTCTTTATTCGGCATCAATTCTTCTCCTTTTCTTTTATAGACTTCTCATTGTTTTATTTTTAAGAAGTTGTCAGAACTCAATGAGAACAGCTTCAAGGTTAATCCTTATTGAATTCCTCTCCTCTCCTTTCCCTTCCTGATTAAAGCCCCACTTGCGATAAAGAAAAGGAATGATCAACGCTAGTGCTTTGTTAGGGCTGAAAGAGAATAAACGGCACTCCTTATGTGCACCCATTCCGCGTCTGATCTATTTATCCATCAATCAAGTTATAACAAGGCTCTAAATTTGTAGCTGCTGCGTGCTGGCTTTTAAGTTAGACGCTGCTGCAGCTCCTCGATTCTTTAATGCCATCCTGGCAATGTGCAATGATTGGGTATGGGCCCTTTAAGTGCTCCGCCGTGGGGCACCTACTCAAGGTCACTTGATGGAGTTAGTTACTCCACTAGAGGAGAATACACATAGCTCAGGGTTGAACTGTGGAGTTCTTGATGCTCTTTCACCTTTGTGGTTCACTTTCAGGTGTTTCGTTACCTAACTAGGTAACGTAATCTAGAGCTCTGGTGGTGCAGTGGCTAAAGTGCAGTATTGCAGGCAAACTCTGCCCACAGCCTGGAGTTCGATCCTGACGGGGCTCAAAAGTTGACTCAGTCTTCCATTGAGTTTTTGGTCAGCAATATGTGAATAATCCCTCTACACCATAAATTGCCCAGAGAGTGCTATAAAGTGCTATTACCTAGTTGGGTAATAAAACATCTGCAATCAAATACGCAAGCTCAAAGAGCACCAAGAACTACACAGTTCGTTATTGCTTAACAATTATTAAAATTAATGTTCTACCTAGCTGTTGTGGCTACTCAGTTATTCCTTTGCTTTCTAGCTGTCCTGACACACATCATTTTAGAGAGGAGTCTAAAAGTATCTACTTAACTTGAGTTCTTGTAAGCTCATGTTAGAACATCATTGATAGCATTCTAGCCATCTTTTCCATTGTTTCTAATTTCCAAAACACTGAGATCTTCTCCAAAAATTCTTACCTATGCATGAAGTACCTGAAATATTTAAATATTAATTTCATTGTTAATGCTTCCAGTGATCAGCCGGGTTTTATATAATCTACCGCTGAACTACTACTCTTTGGGTAATTCAAAGTCGTCTGAACAGTTTTCTACAGCAGTGTTTCTCAACCTTGGTGACTTTAAGTCCTATGGACTTCAACTCCCAGAATCCCCCAGCCAGCAGAGCTGGCTGGGGAATTCTGGGAGTTGAAGTCCACAGGACTTAAAGTCACCAAGGTTGAGAAACACTGTTCTACAGCATCCCAATCAAAGTATGAGCCACTTCCTTTCGCCCATTCCTGAAGGGTGAGGGCTATTAAAGTGGGAACACAAGTAAGTAAGCTGTGAAATTCAGGCAGGGAGAAGTAGGAGAAGCCATATAATTAGAGATAGTCCTCAAGTTATGACCCCAATTAAGCCCAACATTTCTGTAGCTAAGCAAGATAGTCAAGTGAGTTTGCCCCATTTTATTACCTTTTTTTGCCACACTTGTTAGGCAAATCACTGCAGTTGTTAAGTTGATAACATGGTTGTTAAATGACTCTGGCTTCTCCATTGACTTTGCTTGTCAGAAGGTCGCAAAAGAGGATCACGTAACTCTGGGACACTGCAACCATCATAAATGTCAATTGTCGAGCATCTGAATTTTGATTATGTTACCACGGGGATGCTTGAAACTGTTGTAAGTGTGAAAAAAGGTCACAAGTCACTTTTTTCAGCGTCACTGTAACTCCAAATGGACATTAAATGAACTGTTGTAAGTCGAGGCTACCTTTTGGCAGTAGGGGCCAAAAAGGTCAGTCATATTGCCTTTCTTTGTATCACAAATGTGTACCCCGTTGGAGATATTGGAGGCTCTTTTTGTTTCTTGAAGCTGCAGTTCTTGACCATGAAGCCTGTCGCACAAGGATCCAATTTGGGATAGAGTTAGTTAAAATGGTTCTTATTACCGCTGATCCAAATCATGGGTTTGCATTCCCATCCATCCATCCATCCATCCATCCATCCATCCATCCATCCACCCACCCTTCACTTTTTGCAAAAGATCATGGGAGGTTTTTGAAGGGGAGGCTATATGCAGTGGTGGGATTCAAATAATTAAACAACTGGTTCTCTGTCCTAATGGCCAGCGGGGTAGGTGTGGCTCAATGGTCATGTGACCGTGTGGGCATGGCCAACTCAATGTCACTCACATCGATGGGTGCTTCTCCTTAGCTGTTACTATGTAATAAGGGTTAGCCGGAGAGGCAGTTTCTGTAAGCAGAGCAATAAAGATTAGGCTAGAAACAACACCAGAATGTTTCCTTCCTGCCTTCCTTACAGGATTAGTCCTGTAAAGTAGAAAAAAACCAAAATAAGATTTCTTCCAACAACTGGTTCTCCGAACTGCTTAGAAAGTTAACAACTGGTTTTCCCAAATAGGTGCAAACTGGCTGAATCCCACCACTGGCTATATGTCTTTACATCAGTAGAATTTGATCTATTTTTTTTTTCATTTGAAAACTTTCCTTTCTCCCCTTTGCAGTGACTTGAAAAGCACTTTCCATCTTTCTTATGTTGTTTACCTGGTCCCCCAGTAATGCATGGAACTGAAAGAGAGCTTTAGCTTTATTGCAAGCAGACCCAAGGGCAGAAAAGGAAATAGGACAGAGGTGTCACACTCGATTTCATTGAGGGTCACATCAGGATTGTATTTGAGCTTGAAAGCAAGGTGGGCATGGCCAGCTTGACGTCACTCGTGTTGGGGGCACCTGTGGTGGCCTGAGCTCTCTGCCATTGAAAACGGAACTTGGGATGCTGCAATGGCCTCCTGCAACACTCTCCCAGTGAAAATGGAGCTCGGGAGGGCCTCCATTTTCACTGGAAGAGGGTTGCAGGAAACCATTGCACCATCCCATGCTCCGATTTCACTGGCAGAGGGACCGTGGGCCAGTCCTTCACTGTTTTCAGGGTGACCCTGCAGGCCAGGTCTAAGCTTCCCATGGACCAGATCTGGTCCACGGGCCTTGCATTTGACACCTCTGAAGTAGAATAAAGGGTCCAATTAGACACTGACCAAAGTCAGATGGTCTCATTTTCCCACTGTCAAATCTGGAATTGAATTGCTCTGCTTGGAAGGAGCCTTCACTTTCATAGTGGGTGTGAAGGTCCTGTGGTTAAAGACACTGAGCTTGTCAGCTGGAACACTGACAGTATCTATTTGAGACACTATGTGTTCCTTGAGCGAATAGTCATGCTGGCCAGCAGTGGGTTTCACATTGTTACCACTGGTTCACTCCCCCCCACATGGGCCCCTGCTTTGGAGTTTGGAGTTTATTCAATTTGTAGGCCGCCCTATTCCCTGAAGGGACTCAGGGCGGCTGAACAAAGCCAAGGGAGGGGAAATTACAAAAAGTAAGACAAAGACAATCAGACAATACGAACAGTTTAAAAGCACAACAGACACAGCAAATTCGAGATTCGGAAGGCCTGAAGGGTGGAGAGGGTCCAAATCTCCACGGGGAGCTCGTTCCAAAGGGCCGGGGCGGCCACAGAGAAGGCCCTCTTCCGAGTAGTCGCCAGCCGTCATTGGCTGACAGATGGAATACGGAGGAGGCCTAATCTGTAGGATCGAATGGGTCTGTGGGAGGTAATCGGCAGAAGGCGGTCTCTATGGAGGTGCCATGGGTGCAAGTGCCACCTCCATGCATGCATCTGGCCTTCTGCACATGTGCTTTGCTCTTGCGTGCACCTTCTGCGCAGGCACCCTGCCTCAAAAACATGTCTAAATAGGATAGAGTAGAGCCTGGGCCCACCCATGATTTCCACTACTGGTTCAGAGGAACCAATCTGAACCAGCTGAATGCCACCTCTGATGTCAGCCACATGACCACAGAAGCATCGTCAAACAGCATTGGCTCTCTTGGCTAAGAAACTGAGATAAGCACATCAGTGGTGGGTTCTAGATCCCATTCCAACTGGTATGGTGGGAACAGGCCCGGCGTCACCCACATGGATGCTCCAGCTTCTCGGCGGAGCATCGCACAGGTACCGTACGTGCCATGCGTGTGTGCGGAAGTGACAAAGGCTTAAAGGACAGGTAAGGAGCTTGGGCGGGCAGGTGTGCCCTCCGGAGTACCATACCAAAATGGTACCTGTTGCTCTGGGCAGGCTCCGGTACGCCCGTACCGTGGTGTACCGCCTGCAACCCACCACTGAAGCACATCTTCTAGAACCAGACTCAACTTGACAGGAGTAAAATTTACCTTTTCTCCTTTATGAATGGCACAGCAGGTTCTGCTTATGCATTTAAAACTGGGATGGTTAAAATGGGGAAAGAAAAATTCTCTCGCAGCCCCTTGTTCTTTTTTTCAGTACCACTCAATGAACGGCTAGATATGCACCAAGATTACTCTAGAAACCTAGCAGATGCTACTCTGTACCAGGCTAAGATTGGTAAGTTTTTAAAGTTTGGGATGGAGTGTGTGTGGAGGTGGCCGGGGGGGGGGGGGATTAAGGGGGAGAAAACAACTTAGCAAATTGCACGAACTTGGATTGCTCAATTAGATCATGGAATGGGCAGAAGGAATAACCCAAGGTGCAGGAGGAAGAGCTGCAACCAATATAACTGTCTGATAAAGAAATCCGAGTCCAGGTCAGAAATGTAATTTAAGGAAACATTTGAGTCATGACCCTCCCTAGTTCTCATAAAAATAAAGAGAGCGAGGGAGGAAGCACAGCTAAACTTGCCAGGTTCTGTTACTCTTCCTTAAAGTAATAATAATTTTAAAAAATATGAACTCTCCAAGTTTGGTTTATTTTGGCTGGCAGTTTATGGTTCCAAGTACAATGCAAATCCGGTTATTGTGTGCAATTGAAACGGAGATGCTGTACACCAACCATATCTTGCATTCATCTGAAGGTGAGGTTATTTCATGTCTTAAACAAGAGTCTTCCCCCTGCTTCTTCTTCTCTTTTTTTTGGCAGGATGTATTAGCTTTTGGAACCAGAAATATTTGCATCTATTCAGAGGTGGTATTCAGCCGGTTCCAACTAGTTTGGTTGAACCTGTAGCGCTGATGATCAGTTGGCCCCGCCCTCTCAGCCCTGTCCTATCCTGTCTTTTATTTCCTGCTTTCCAACTGATCTCAATCACATGGCACAGCTGATCCCTCCCCCTCATTGTTCTACTTACCTTTGCTGACTTGGAAGGTAAGCAGATGAGTTTCTAAACGCTCCATTTTCAGCGCTGCGTGGAAGGGCTTTATGTGCTCTCACCGAACCGGTTGCTAAACCGGCAGCATCCCACACCTGCATGTATTGTAAAGGATACCATGTTCTCTATAGTTTAGTACTACCCATCATAGCTCTTCCTTAGCGCGTTCCAAATCTATCTGGTGATATCTAACTCACCCACGTTATGGTTGTAAAGGGATTTAGAGCTGACCTTCCGGGAGGTATAAAAGGGCTAAGAAGGAGGGAAGAAGTCAGTTATGAGGAATTTGGAGAATAGATTAAACACTCCAGAGATGCTGAAAGAACATAGAATGTTATCAGTCCTTTGAGGTAGCCCCGGTCAAGGAAGAGATGTTACATGGGTCCGAGGAATGCTATTTTATTGTTGTAGGATTGGGTATAATGGGATCTTGGTTTGAGCGCCGAGCAAACCAACAGCCCAGCTACCAACCCGAGCTACTAATATTCAAGTACATTTCAATAGGATGTAATAGCAGAATCTTAAAAAAAGCTGTTCAAGTCCCACACTGCATACTACACAAAATCAAGGTGAGGTTATCTTGAGTTTCTTTCTCATGCTTCTCAAGGGTGGGCTGCTGGGGGTTCACAGGGCTTCGGGAGAACCTCTAGCTATGATTCGGTGCAGTTCGGAGAACCCTCACATCCCACCCCTGGCTGGCCCCACCCACCTCTCCCCTCCCCTCCCAGGAGTCTCCACCCAGCCCGTTTTGGATGCAAGTAAGTGCAGGGTGCTCACAGAGGCTCAGGGAGGGCAGGAAACGGGCCTACCAGAAGTTTGGGAATAGCAATAGCAATAGCAGTTAGACTTATATACCGCTTCATAAGGCTTTCAGCCCTCTCTAAGCGGTTTACAGAGTCAGCATATCGTCCCCACAGTCTGGGTCCTCATTTTACCCACCTCGGAAGGATGGAAGGCTGAGTCAACCCTGAGCCGGTGAGATTTGAACCGCTGAACTGCAGCTAACAGTCAGCTGAAGTACTGCACTCTAACCATTGCGCCACCTCGGGAAGCCCGAACAGGACCATTTCCAGTCTCCAGAGGGCCTCCGGAGCCTGGGAAGGATGTTTTTGCCCTCCTGGAGGCTCGAGAAAAGTCTCCGGAGCCTGGGGAGGGCAAAAACTCCCCCCCTCACCATGGTGTAGGAGGCTGACTAGGCCATGCCCACCATGGCCATGCCCACCCAACAACTGGGCAGAGAACCCCTTGCTAAAATTTTTGAAGCCCACCCCTGCTTCAATCTATGGGTTGTGCAATCTCTTTTAAATCCATCCTTAATGGCTTGTTCCATCCCCCTTTAACAGTTCTTTCATACCTTCTGCAAGCTCAGCTCTGCATTGTTTAGAATAACTGTTAAATTTCCAGCTATGAAATTTTGCATGCTTAGAGAGTCGTGGTTAATGTTATTGCATGTCCAAGTTGAGCTGGAGAAAAGAAGCAAGGCATGAGGAGGTCCAAGATAGACCTTTAAGATCAGCCTTCTTAAGGAACACTGTGGTAGCCATATGTATTTTAGAAATCATTTACAGATTGGAGCCGGCCTGAGATTCCCAACTGTATATCCTTAAGAAAGATGCTGTAAAGCTGGAAAATTGTATGGCTTGTATTACATACTTTCCAAGTCTCTCTAAGCATGTCTTCCATTTGGATCTAACTCTCTGGGTCTATGACAAAGCCTTAATAAAATGATGAGGATCGTCATGAAATATAATTGGGTTAAAAATTATGAAAAGATGCTAGTCAGCAAAGCATTTCATTTATTTATACATCAAAATTCTTGCTCTCCCAATATCTAGTGGTTCTACTTCACTTCCTCAAATGATTTCTCTCTAAAAAAATTATTTGCCCCCTAAAATGTACCATTAGTTTTGCGCACACAATATTTATTGTGGATGCACGTGTACATATATACTCCAAACCGCCACTGTGTCTAATGTTGGAAATGATGGTACAATTGGAGAAGAATCCTAAAGATTAGAAATGAAACCTTCCTGGGGATTATTCATCAATGAAAGAAAAAAAAAAGATGACATTTGCTGAACAGATTATTACTTATTAAGAATAAGGCCATTGCTGGTTAGAAAATACTTAACTAGCAATTTCTGAGTTCAGTGAACTGTGGTGTTAATCAAATGCAGCATTATTTTCACTGGAAAAAGAAATTAGCTCATTGTGAAGAAAGTGTGTTGCTGCTCTGGGGTTACATAAGATGAAAAAGAAAAAAGAAGATGGAAAAGTACAGAGGAGACCAATCTTAGGAAGAGAGACAAAGTTAGATACACCATTTCCCTGATAATGATGATTCTGATAGTGGAAGTACAGCTAGTCCTTGATTTACAACCATTCGTTTAGTAACCGTTTGAAGTTACAATGACACTGAAAACAGTGACTTATGACCATTGACCACACATCTTTCCCATCATCACAACATCAAAATTCAGATGATTGGCAACTGACATGTATTTATGATGGCTGCAATGTCTTGGGGTCATGTGATTACCTGTTGCAACTTTCTGACAAGCAAAGAAAGTCAACATGCAAGCCAGATTCACTTAACAGCCATGTTACTAACTTAACTTCAGTTATTCAATTAACAAGTTTAAGTTTAATAAAATTTGTATGCCGCCCACTCCCATTGGGACTCTGGGCAGGAAAAGTCATAAAGTGGGGCAAAGCTCACTTAACTAAACTGTTGTGGCCCAGCAGGAGCCGTTGGAGCTGCCACCAGACTCCGACAATGAGGGGCCCTATGAGTCGGCTCTGGAGGATGTGGAAGACCCTGGACAGGGTTCTGACTCCGAGCAGGGTGCAGAGAGACTGATTGGCCACCAGGTGGTGCCTGAGCCTTGGAGCAGTGGGGAGGAGACAAGGGAGAGTGATCCAGAAGCCAGCAGTGAGTTGTTCCTGGATGCACACCATCGAAGAGCTACTAGGCGTCAGAAACAATTACGCAATTACAGGAGGTGATTGTACTCAGCTGGTGGTCATTAGGCTCCTCTCCAGACTATAAAAGCTACTTGTGCACACGGCCCTCTTTGTAGAAGTCAACACAGGATTGAATGTCGGAGGACAGTACTGTGAGCTTGGCAGGCTGCCAAGCCTTATCTGTGTTTATTGCTGCCTGAGTTTGTCTGAGTTGCTGCCAAGGTCCTTATCTGTTTGTTACGGTTGGCTTTCAGCCACTGAGATTTTGGTGTTTTGCTAATTAAAGTACATTCCAGTTAAGCTTGTCTCGGCATTCGTTACTGGACGGAGGAGGGGGTAAGAACACTAAACTATCAAAACCTGTCTTGCTTAGCAATTGGAAATGGAAATTTCCAAATGGAAATCCGTCTGCCTGGTGAAAGTGTCACACAGTTTTTACCTCCCTTCCATCCTCTTCGCCTGGCCTTGGAGTTGATGTTAGTGCTCAGATAGTGATGAGCTGGGGCTCTTTTCGAAAAGTTGATTTAACAATCAGAATGAAATGAGATGGAATTTTAATAGAAACAGAATCTCGGAGGTCACTGGTGCTCTCTGAGCTTCTTGCAGATGTTTCATTACCTCTTACAATACTAGGCAACACAGTATCCACAGCAGAGACCTTCAGATTTCAATAATCATATCTCAAGACCTAAAATAGACACCTAACATCAAAAACGTCATCAAAAAAGCACAACAAAGAACGTTCTTTCTGCGCCAACTCAGAAAGCTCAAACTGTCTGAGGAGCTGCTGATACAGTTCTACGGAGGAATTATTGAGTCTGTCATCTGCACCTCTATAATTGTCTGATTTAGTTCTGCAACCCAACAAGGCAGACACGGACTTCAGAGAAGAATTAGAACTGCAGAAAAAGCAATTACCACCAACTTGCCTTCCATTGAGGATCTGTATAGTGCATGAGTCAAAAAGAGGGCTATGAAATATTTACAGACCCCTCGTATCCTGGACATAAATTGTTTCAACTCCTATCCTCAAAACGATGCCATAGAGAACTACACACCAGAACAACTAAACACAAGGACAATTTTTCTGAATGCCATCACTCTGCTAAACAAATAATTCCCTCAACACTGTCAAACTATTTACTAAGTCTCCATTAATATTAATCTTCTCAACATTCCTATTACCCATCTCCTCCCACTTATGACTGCAGGAGTGTAACTTTGTGCTTGTATCCTTACGATTTATATTGATTGTTTCCTAGTATGATTTGATTGCTTATTTGTCCTGCATGACCATTGTTAAGTGTTGTACCTTATGATTTGTGATGAATGTATATTTTCTTTTGTGTACACTGAAAGCATATGCACTAAAGACAAATTCCTTGTGTGTCCCATCACACTTGGCCAATAAAAAAATTATGTTCTTTTATTAAAGATGTTTTGATTGTAATATAATACAATACAATACAATAGCAGAGTTGGAAGGGACCTTGGATGTCTTCTAGTCCAACCCCCTGCCTAGGCAGGAAACCTTATACTGTTTCAGACCAATCGTTATCCAACATCTTCTTAAAGACTTCCACTGTTGGGGCATTCACAACTTCTGGAGGCAACTTGTTCCACTGATTAATTGTTCTAACTGTCAGGAAATTTCTCCTCGGTTCTAAATTGCTTCTCTCCTCTTCTATTCTATTCTATTACCCAAACTAGGTAAGATCACCAGAGCTGATGTTCAGGGCTGATCTAGGCTGGGTAATGAAACGTCTGCAAGAAAACAACCCAACTCAGAGAGCACCAAGGACCTCTCATTTCAACTCTGAGCTACAAATATTTTCTTCTCCTGGAAACAGAATGTATTCACTCGCTAAGACTGTGTGGTGGCTGCTCTTTGTGTCTGCACAGGGCTAATGATGGATGATGATCTAAACACCTCTGCTCTCATTCTCTGTACTTCTACAGTGTAGAAGTAAACAATCGCATGCATTTCCAATGTATTATTTTTGCCAAGGGAACCTGAACTATGCTCCCCATTAATCGATTGATCACGTGCCATCATGTTCTTTCCGACTCCTAGTCATCACACATAGCTAGATTTTCTCCATGATGATCTGTCCCATGGTGAGCCACGATGATCTGTAACGTGGTCTTCCAGTTTTTCTAATGGTACACTTGAGTTCATCCAACTTGCGGTTGATCATCTTCTTCCCTTTCCTTCCACTTTCTCCAGCCCTAGAGCTCTTTCCAAACAGCTAGATGTTTGCATAATTTGAACCTGGTCATTTGAGCCTCGAGCAAGAACTCTGGGTTGATTTGATGATCGTTCGATGTTTGTTTTCCTGACTGATGTTTTCTATATTAAATGAGAATTCTGAGGAACTATATTTCTAGCTCTTTGAGAGGATCTCAGCATGAAGAATGCTGTTTATTGTCATGGAGAAAGAAAAATCATGGCAACCTTGCTGGGAGACAAGGCCAATTGCTTATTGCTTGATGCCTTCCCTGTGATTTTCTTGTTAGGTTTTCTACTTCTTACTCCTCTAATATATCCCTGCCCATACTTTTTGTTCATGGCCAGCTTCTCCAAGATAGCAATAGCACTTAGACTTAGATACCACTTCACAGTGCCTTACAGCCCTCTTTAAGCGGTTTACAGAGTCAGCATGTTGCTCCCAACAATCTGGGTCCTCGTTTTACCAACCTCAGAAGGATGGAAGGCTGGGTCAACTTTGAGCTGGTGGGATTTGAACTGCCTAACTGCTGGCAATCAACAGTCAGCAGAAGTAGCCTGAATTACTGCACTCTAACCACTGTGCCACCACAGCTCTTAAGATGGTAACACCGCCTTCATTTTAGCAAAATGCAGAGGCCATGACATCCTTAGTTTTCTTGCTCTTTTTCCTGAAATGGTCCCCTGTTTTTCCTTGTCAACTTCTGTTGGTTATTGCCTGCACTATTCTGCTACAAAAATCAAGCACGTTAGGCAGCCACTCAAGATAATAGAACACATTAGATGATTCTGCCAAGCACTGAAGTGGTCCACACAGACCTAATATGCAGTCTGGCCAACTGACCCATTGAGACATCATACTAATAAACTTTGAGCACAATCAGCATAATAGGGCTAAAAAAAGAGATTAATTGCTCTTGAGCAAGGATGGGTGCCAATGCGGGTGACTGAAAAGTGCTCGAAATATGCTTTTAAAATATGAAATGTGTGGATTGAAAAACATTGCAGATAAAAGCGAGAGGCCAAGGGTTAGATAGGTGTAATGTATGCGTTCCATATGGCACTAATTTCTCATCATCAAAATTTTCAATCATGGGCTTAATAAATTGCAGTAGTATATACTATTGCCAAGAGTGAAGTCTTCTCCCAGATGGGGAATAAATGCATCGCTAGCATTTATTAAAGGAGCAGAGAAATGTGTCCTCTGATTCTATCTTTTTACAACAGAAAAGCAGAGATTTAGAGGAACAGTTGCCAATTTGAACAATGAAAATTGGGACAGTCCAGCAAGACTTTACAGCATAATATAGCAAGTCTTACAACAGATGAAGTCTTCTTCATTCCTGAAGGATTTACAGTCACCTGGAAGCTCTTTGATGCCTGAGTGCTCCCCTCCCCATTTCATCTAGCCCCACTCTCATCATCAATTGCCCGAGTAGGTGACTATGAGCCTCGGTGGCGCAGTGGTTAGAATGCAGTACTGCAGGCTACTTTTGCTGACTGCCGGCTGTCTGCAATTTGGAAATTCAAATCTCACAAGGCTCAAGGTTGACTCAACTTTCCATCCTTCCAGGGTGGGTAAAATGAGGACCCAAACTTTTATGGAGAGCCGAGGTGGCGCAGTGGTTAAATGCAGCACTGCAGGCTACTTCAGCTGACTGCAGTTCTGCAGTTCGGCTGTTCAAATCTCACCGGCTCAGGATTGACTCAGCCTTCCATCCTTCCGAGGTGGGTAAAATGAGGACCCGGATTGTTGTTGGGGGAAATATGCTGACTCTGTAAACCGCTTAGAGAGGGCTATGAAGCGGTATATAAGTCTAACTGCTATTGCTATGGGTAATAGATTGACTCTAAACTGCTTAGAGAGGGCTATAAAAAGCAGTATATAAGTGTAAGTGCTATTGCTATTTGAATAATTCATCACTTGTAATGTGTGGTGAAATTTCTAGGTAAAGTAGAAGATGGAATTAAGAGACTGGCAACTTGGAGAGAGTGATGGTGACCTGAACCCCCGCTGAAATCCCCAAAGGCCTTGTCTGGTTGTTCCCAAGAGAGTGCAGTTAGTCTGGTGAGATTCTTGTAACTAGGCAGGTAGCAATCAAGAAACTTCTCTGATCAGCTCATAATGTTGTCCTGGTTCCTTGCGCTCCACAAATGACAAAATATCCTCTATTGAAAAGACCCCGAATCTCTCCAACAACTCATTGCATATCGCAGATTATGATGCCTAAGACAACCATCTTATGTATACCTAATGGTACAATGGCCCTCACAACAGTCACTCGTGCCCTTGTGACCTCTAGGCTGGAGTACTGCAATGTGCTCTACATGGGGCAGCCCCTGAAGAGTATTTGGCGACTTCAGCTGGTCCAGAATGCGGCCGCGTGAGCGATCGTGGGTGCACCTCGATTCACCCACGTAACACCTATCCTCCGCGAGCTGCACTGGCTGCCTGTTGATCTCCGGGTGCGCTTCAAGGTGCTACTTGTCACCTATAAAGCCCTTCATGGTATTGGATCTGGGTACTTGAGAGACTGCCTACTGCCAATTACCTCCACTAGACCGATAAGATCGCATAGATTAGGCCTCCTCCGAATTCCATCAGCCAGCCAGTGTAGACTGGCAACTACCCGAGGAGAGCCTTCTCGGTGGCTGCTCCGACCCTCTGGAACGAACTCCCCGTGGAGATCCAGACCCCCACCACCCTCCAGACCTTCCGCGCCGCCCTTAAAATCTGGCTATCCCGGCTGGCCTGGGGTTAAAGACTCTAACCCCTACTCGAATTGTATGACTGTTGAGTTCTTAAATGATGTAGTGCTTTTATGTTGTAAATTGTTTGTCCTTCCCCCCCCCCTTTGAACTGTGAGCCGCCCTGAGTCCCCCCAGGGAAAAGGGCGGCATACAAATAAAGTGAAACTAAAAAAAAAAAAAACTAAACTAACTAAAAACAATGGCTTTAGGATCAGGTCCTTTGAATGGTTGGGATATCACCAAGTAATTGCTGAAAATAAGTGGAAAAGCAAAATCAGTAGTCAATGGATGAAACAGACCACTGTCAATAGAGTATTATTCCGAGACTCTGATTTAATGGCACCTGCAGGGAAAATGAGACACTACAGCCCTTTGATCAAGAACCCCACGAACTAGACAATACTCTAGACCCCCTTGATCTAGAACCTCAGCCTTTCACCCTAACCCCTATCCCTAATCCTAACTCAAAAGAGCCTTTGCAACTGCATTAATGGGAAGTCTTGGTGGAGCTCAAGTTGTTAAATAATTATCATATGGTGTTTGTATATTGAGATTAGCATATTATATTAAGATTAGTATATTATATTAAGTATATTAAGAGGTTAGGATTCTAATGAGCCCTGGAGCATATTATGATAAGCTTGCTTTGGAAGATATTATGCCTGTCATAACATTAATAATGTACATTCTGAAATATTAGGAAAAAATGAGAAAAATATCACACAAAATGTGTGGTGGTGTTTAGGCAGTTCTGTATAATAATTGTTGCAAAAAATAAAATAAAAACGTCTGACCACAGGAAAGCTTACAGCGCAATTTTACACACATATCACCCCACATATATATCCTAAAAACACACACACACATACGTATATATTTCATATAGATTTTACCCAGTATGATTTTGGAGCTAATGCAAAGAATGCATAGAGAGTGATACATTAAAGATAAAGCTTCCCCTTGCACATATGTGCTAGTCATTCCCGACTCTAAGGGGTGGTGCTCATCTATGTTTCAAAGCCAAAGAGCCAGCACTGTCCGAAGACATCTCCGTGGTCATGTGACCGGCATGATTAAATGCTGAAGGTGCACAGAATGCTGTTACCTTCCCACCAAAGGTGGTTCCTATTTTCCTACTTGCATTTTTTTTACATGTTTTCGATCTGCTAGGTAGTCAGAAGATGGGACAAGTAACGGGAGCTCACTCCGTTATGCGGTGCTAGGGATTCGAACCGCCGAAATTGCCGACCTTTCTGATCGACAAGCTCAAGTATCTTAGCCACTGAGCCACCCTTTTAGTGATACATTAGCTGGATCAAATCATGGCCTTGTGATTATATCAAAGAAATATCTTTTGGTTGTATTCTGGATAAGGTAGTACATTTTAAGCTTTTATACTTTACAGCATGTCCCACATTTCTGCCTCAAACGTCAAGATTTTTAAAAAGAAACCTCAAACTGGCTATATTGAGAGGAACAAGAACTGAATATATCTGGTATTTATTGAACCTTTTTATCATAGCAACACAGAGCTGGAAGACCTTAGAGGCCATCCCACTACACCACCTGGCTCAGTGCAGGAGCCACTGAAGCATCCGTGGCAAATGACCAAGTAGCCACTGTTTTAATGGGGAACTCACCGGTTCATATGACAGCTTGTTCAACTGGCTGACAGCTGATACAGTCAGGAAATTCCTCCTGACATCTAGCTTGAAGCTATTTCCTTGGAGCAAAAACCCACTGGAGCAAGTGAGAACAGGTTCTTCTGTGCAACAGATCTTTAGGTATCTGAGTGTTAGATTTACTCAGCATGCCCAGGAATAGGTCTAATGATCCACACTGAGAGCTGTTTCATCAAAACTTTAATGATTCAATTGACCTTTAGTCCACATTTGCTGCAGGAACATTTCTCTTTGCAGAGACCTCATCTGTCCCCACTGCTCTTCCTTTTCTCTCGATTGTTTGCTCTCAATCCATTCATCTCCCAAGAAGAAGAAAACAAATAAATGCAAGTCTTTGTCTTTCGCTTAATGCTCTTGGGAGCATCCGATGAATAGTAAGATTATGCAAATCAGCCAAAGTCTATTCTGAATTCAGGATTCTATTCAACGGCCTGATTAATTTGATTCAAATTGGTGATCTTGCTAGAATTTGCTCTCTGATCTGAAATGGCTTTGCAATTCGCGTGGCAGATCTGCTGAATTCAAAATTGGGATAGGTGGTAAAGAGCTACAGTACACCAAACTCAACTGAGCTTTTCTACTGATTTGAATACACCTTCCTCGGTGCAATAATTCCATTCAGTTGCTCAGTTGTACGTAAGACATCAATTTGATTATTCAACTCAGAGATTCTATGAGAAGGAGATATTTCAAACAAATCTCCCTTGAATCCAATTTAGGAGTAGCATATTCACACAACTCTAATAAATAGGTAGTAACAGTGAATTGGAGCAGCAGGGAGGTCTGTGAAAGTGTTCCTTTATAAAATATGACCTAAGGCTTTTTTTGGTTTATGTAACCCCTGACACCAGTAGATATTTCCATTTTTACAGGGGATGCAATTTTACTGATAGTATTGCAAAATACTCCGCTGCTTTGAAATTTCCATAGTGTATCAAAACTGATTGCTGCCAGAACCATGGAATACAGTATTTTCCAACTACATTCCCCCAACACAAATCATATCTCTGCTTCTAAGGTACAGCATACTCCGACTTCTGCTACATTACATTTCTAATTTAAAACTGTGAATCACAGTTGGGTTTTCACACACATCACATGGATTGGTTTGCTGAAATTACTCCATAGATCAAAGGCATGTACCAAAATAGCTTGAATAGGTCTCCTGTTTTCTTAATGCTGGCATGTCAGGCATAACTGATTCATTCCTAAGGATGCCGCAGAGAACCGTAAAATCCAAAAGGAGAAGAGAGTGTCTGTTCACAACCGCACAATATTATTTTTAACGGGGGGAAAAAAGATTGGTGAATGGGAGGACTTAAGGAAGGGGCGAGCAATGAATAAAAAGCTCAATGAACATTCCTTCTTATATGATGTCTGTCATATAATTAGTATTTTCTCCCCAAGATAGCATTTATTGTAAGCGTACAGTACTCCTTTATTAACCCCAAACAACAGTAGCTATAACTTTGCACTCTCTGACTTTCTGTACGTCAAAATACAGTACATATTTGCAACAATCATCACCTTAAACTGGGAATTATTTAAACTGAGAGCACTGCTTCTGCTTTACACCCATTTTTTAAAAAATGCATCTTTGCTGCTTTCAATTTAGCCACTGTGTTAGTATACAATTTAGCAGCTGGAACACAAAAATGTACAATAGGCCAGAACACACAGTTGTAGCTGATTAGTTATAGAATGCTGACTCATGCATGAGGCAATCTACGCTGTGATTGGTTGTCGTAGGTATAAAGTGGGAGTTTCCCTTTTCCCCCGCCTTTTTCTTCTGTGTTCTGTATACTGTTCGATTTACCTCATGATGTTTCTCTGTTCTTGACTATCTTGTGTTCTTCCTTTTCTGGATGAGAAAGACTGCTATCAATTTAAACATTAAATATATTGATATTTATAAAAAAGACGACAAGTTTGCATCAGTGTCTCCGGCTTCATCTCGGACCAGAGGTGGTATGTTGCTGGTTCGCCCTGGTTCGGGAGAACCAGTAGTGGTGATGACGAGAGGCTCCGCCCACCCACCCAGACATCATCAAAAGATCTTCGGCGCATGCGCTGAAGATTCTACGCTTGCCCAGCCGTGCATGTGCCCCCTCTACCGAATCGGCAGGGAAGAAAATAGAATACCATTACTAATCTGGACAGCTGCTGTGCAATTTGATTAACACTCTGCAATAGCTCATTTTGCACAGGTTCAAAGAGAAAACATGTCTTCAGAAGGGAGCCCTGTAGCCACACTTGAAATGGATTTATTTACGCTTTTATTAATTAAATACAAAAAGAAGAAAACAGTTCCTTTATAAAGTTATAAAGGAAAATATCTATAGACATAAGAAAAAATATACAAGCACATACTCGCAAATAAATATAGGTAGTGCTTGACATACTCCATTTATTTAACAACTGTTTGAAGTTACAATGGCACTGGAAAAAGATATTTATGACCAGTTCTCAAACTTATGACCGTTGCAGCAGCCCCACAAACAAATGATCAAAATTTGAGCGCTTGGCAATTGACATGGATTTACAATGGTTGCAGCACCTGGGATCAAGCGATAGTCATTTGAGATCTTCCCATCATCAAAATCAGTAGGGGAAGTTGGTTTTGTTTAATGACCACATTATTCACTTAACAACAGTGATTTGTTTAACAATCTTGGCAAAAGGTTGTAAAATTGAGTGTGTCTCACTTAAAAACTGCCTGTCAGACCTTTCTCAACTGAGCCTCAAAACAACAAAAATTCTGGTCCCAGTTGTGGTCATAAGTCAAGGACTACCTATATATCATATATAGAGATTATATATATTTATATAATATCTATCTATCTATCTATCTATCTATCTATCTATCTATCTATCTATCTATCTATCTATCTATCTATCTATCTATCTATCGTAGAACCTCTGGTCAAGACCATAATTCGTTCCATAACTTTGGTCGCAAACCAATTTGGTCATGACCTGAACCTAATTTTGGAAATTTGGCACTTACAAAAAAATGGTGCAGATAGGGAAATAGGCTGCAAAAAAAATATGATTTTTTTTTATGGAACCCAATTTGATCGTGGTCAAAAGCCTTTGTGACCAGGGGTTCTTATCTATCTATCTATCTATCTATCTATCTATCTATCTATCTATCTATCTATCTATCTATCATCTATCTATCTATCTATCTATCTATCTATCTATCTATCATCTATCTATGTGTGTGATCTATGTAAGCATTTCCGTATATATAATATATTGATCGTGGTCAAAAGCCTTTGTGACCAGAGGTTCTTATCTATCTATCTATCTATCTATCTATCTATCTATCTATCTATCTATCTATCTATCTATCTAATCATCTATCTATGTGTGTGATCTATGTAAGCATTTCCGTATATATAATGTATCTGTATAAACATTTCAATGAAGTGTGGCCATATTTCATTATTATTGCCCATTGGCTAATCTATGGTAATAAGCAATTTATTTGTTAATTGCTAATATCACACCTTAAAATCATTGTGTGGTTGGGGATATGCATTTATTTTTCCAATGCCGAAGAGGAGGTATTTTCGCCATAAATAGGGCAGGAAGAATCTATGTTCTTTAGAGGTGAAATTCCACAGAGTAGGAATATAGTTCAAAAACAGGTGAACATCTGGGAATAATCAATCTTGTCTGAAATTTGGGTTAATACTTCTAGCTTCCTTTCAAAATAGAACAAGCACAGGACACTGTATTATATTGTAGTGAATCTTAAATATACAGAGCTGCTTTGTTCTGAAATGCATTATCTCCTAGGACTGGGTGGCTGTCCTTCCCAATTTTTATAAAATGCCCCAAATCTCATTACATCATTAATTTCCCCAAGATTACTCATAAAATTCTAGTCTCAGGAAATTTTTGCATTCTTGCTTGAGATCCTGGAAGAAATCAGGTAAGATTGACAACATCCTGAGTAGACCACCCACCTTTTGAATGGTGAGTGGTGAATATTCACTATTAGGAAAAAGATGGGAGATTTTATGTATTAACCTTTTGTGCAAAAGAGCCTCAGATGGTCAAGAGTCAATCATCCTAAAGACATTTAATGGAAATAACATACCATTTGGGACTTATAGTATATCATTTGCAGATGGTTGTTCCCCTTCGTCATCTGAGTTGATGGAGCTATGATTGGATCTTGTACTTCTTCCAGTCCTTGACTTATGATCAGTTGTTTAGTAACCATTCTGGGTTACAACAGACCTAATTTGGGGCTACTTATGACTCAGATTTGAGGTTCTGGCATTTGCACCCCACACCAATCACATGACCAAACTTTGGGTGCTCAGTAACATAGCTGCATTTTTGACAGTTTGCAGCATCCTGCAGTCATCATGTGACTATGTTTTGTGGTAGTTTTGCTGAAAACTGTCATTTCTAGTTTTTGGCAAAACCACATACCTAGTGAATCAGCAAAACAGCTAAATCCACATGTGTAGAATTCAAGCTAACTACTTCATTGCATTCTGCCTTTAATACAGGAATCTTCCCAGGACATGGTGCCTTTCTTTGGGAACAAATAGATAATGTTTGATGGAGTTTAGGGGGAATCAGTCCTGGATTTCTTATGTCTGTGCAATGATTCAGGGCTAATTCCCTGCTTGATTCCTCTTCCTTGCCTGGCAGGGCATTTCTCAGCACATTGGTCTGCTTTAGCAATGATGGTGTTCATTTAATGACTGTGGATTTGCTTAATGACAGCCACAAAAAAGGTTGTATCACATAACTAACCTGTTTTATGACTGTCATGACATATATCTATGATGGGAAGGCTCCATGATAGTCATAATTCTATGTTTTTGGCCACCCAAGTTTATTTCTCTGAATATTTTTTTCATTTTGACTTTGATTTTAAGATTGCTGTGATGGTACATTTGCATTACAGTAGTAAGGTTTTGATCAGTGATTTTTTTTAGAAAATTCCAAGCAATGCTGAGTCTACATATTGAAGGGCAGGACTCTAACAGAGCTTTTGGTTGAGTTCAGTGCTGAGAAGGACGCCTCTGTCTGATATTCAACACAACTTTTATGGTATTTCATTGCTTTTTAATAGCTGGCTATCAATTTCTGCTGAGCAAAGTGTCATCAGCATTCCCCTAAGAGGTATTGCAGTCAGCATTCAGATAGCACTTGGCATTTATCTCTCCTGTTCTGTTGCAATACCTTCAGGGTGTCACTGTTTGCTTGCTTCAAATTAATATTTATTTATTCCTAAATGTTTCTAGCAAAAGCCATGTTGTAAATCTGGACTGATTGAGAGAATGGAAAAACCATCCACATCAATAACAAGGAATATATGACTACCTTTTATACCCCTTACAGCACAGTATTTTATTTTGTGATTTTCCATGGGGGGTAACTGCTTGGTTGAAATAATGCTTTCAGGTGAATGCTGGGCAAATGCCAGATTTGCTTAGTGATAGTTGCTAGTTACTTCAACACTTTGTTCCTGCAGTTGCCAGCCAGACGTCTAAGAATTCACATCAGGATAGCACAAAAGTACACTCATTGGTATTCCTAGCAGACTGCCATTCGGAAACAGGTATCCGAACATCTTGGATAATAACGTATAGTCATGGTGACTAGTAATGACTGCCTAAAACAGTGAAACAAATTAAATTAATTAAATTAAATTAAGTCTTTAGCATCTTCTCAGATATGTTGATGAGTAAGTTTATAGATGTGCTAATTTTCTCACTCAAGGCTTTGGAAACCTATTAGAATTCCCAACTATGCCATGTTCTTGTGTGTTTGCAAATAAAAAAAAATGACTTGCTTGTGACTATGTAGAGATTCTAGGCTGATCACTTTTTTGACTCCACCCCCCAGTTTCTGACACTTCTCCCACTACAAGTAGACATAGAATTGAATTCTGTTGGCCTTATCTTACTCCTAATAGGTCCCAACCATTAGTTAAGTTTCCTGTACATAGACATGAATAGCAGTAAATCAGTTTAACTGGATCTTCCTATGTAGACCTGATCTTTCTCACATGAGCCTTTCAACCCATGATTGGGAGACAAATAATCAGAATTTTCTTTGTGAAGCTGTTATAGTTTGTCTTCCCTGCAAGTCACTATAGAAAAAGAGGCCCATTTGTCATACCTCTACAAGGTATGCATTCATTTATTGCATGGAGATTCATTTTTTTTAATCTTTTGTTGGTGGATAAAATGGAAAATGTGCTTGAATCCATGTGCTTGATTGTACATCTGTAAAAAGTAAAGAAGCTAATCTCTTGTGCAGTCCTGGATACCTAGATGAAGTTTTCTTGGCAACAGTAAGGATGTGGATCGCCCTTGCATTCTTCTGAGATGTTTGATTCTTTCCAATCTAGCAAATTATCCTCGAATTCACTGGTGATATTCCATCCAAATACTAATTAAACCTAACCATGCTTAGCTTCTGAGCCCAGAAGAGGTTCCTGCCAAATCATAACACTTCATTTTTATTTTCCACCTTTTTTCACAGTGCTAATTCTAATTGTGGAGACTTTGCATTTGAATGTGTCAGAATGTGGGACTGAAGTTAATACCCCTGGAGGTTGGGAATCAATTACACTTAGAAATGGAATTGTACTAAAACTGTATACACAGGAATGATCTTTTAAGAAAATTAAATAAAAACCTTAATTGCAAATCCATTCAGATGAGAAAAAGAAAAGAATAAGGCTTTGGTGATTTTTTTTTTTTTTTAAAAAAAGTCGTTCTCCACAATGGCAAAATAGCAATTTGGAATGGAATTGCTTGAACTCAGGAGTTCATTTATTTATTTGTTAAGAAAATGTAGATGCCTGGCCAACTCACGGTAACTCTGGGTGGCTTACAGAAATAAGACCAAAAATACAAAACCCAATAGTCTCCCCCAACCATCCTTCCTAGTGACAACAATCAAAACCATCTAGGCTTGCTAGCAAAACCATGTCTCCTGGGACTTTTGAAAGAATGTCACAGTGGAGGTCAATGTTATTTCTGCAGAAATGATGTTCCACAAGAAGGGAACCATCATAGAGAAGGCCTTTCTTCTTGGTCCCACTAGATCCGTGATGGCAAACCTGTGGCATGACTGGAGCCATATTTGCTGGCATGGCAGCCCTCAGCCTTTCCAAACTTCTGGTTCGGCGGTTGGGCAGTTGGGCCGTTTTTCAATCTCCCCAGGCTTTCCAAAAATGGCCTTCCCCGGGCTCTGGAGGCCCTCCCTGAAGCTTCCTGGCAGCAGTTAATGAGGCTGTTTTTGCCCTCCCCAGGCTTCAGGAAAGAGGGCAAAAATACCTCCCCACACATAGACAGTGTCATGCACGCATGCGCAGGTGGGTGGGCATGTGCGCGCACAATTTTGGCACACCTTTAGAAAAAGGTTAGCCATCACTGCACTAGATGGACTTCATTAGAAGAGGGAACCTATAACATACCCTGTCTCCCCACTGTGGAGGGTTGGGTAGATGTCACTGCGATAAGACCACTTCATTGTCTAGATAATTGATAGGACTAGTGCCATAGGCTTCATCAGTCAGTGACAGTGCAAATGTGTTGTGGCCCAGCAGGTGCCGTTGGAGCTGCCACCAGACTCTGACAGCGAGGGGCCCTCTGAGTCAGCTCTGGAGGATGTGGAGAACCCTAGACAGGGTTCTGACTCTGAGCAAGGCGCAGAGAGGCTGGTTGGCCACCAGGAGGCACCTGAGCCTTGGACCAGTGGGGAGGAGACAAGGGAGAGTGAGCCGGAGGCCAGTAGTGAGTTGGATGCAAGCCATCGAAGAGCTACTAGGCATCAGGAACAATTACACAATTACAGGAGATGGTCATTAGGCTCCTCTCCAGACTATAAAAAGCTACTTGTGCACACGGCCCTCTTTGCAGAAGTCAACACAGGATTGAATGTCGGAGGACATTACTGTGAGCTTGGCAGGCTGGATTGCTGCCAAGCCTTATCTGTGTTTATTACTGCCTGAGTTTGTCTGAGTTGCTGCCAAGGTCCTTATCTGTTTGTTTTGCTTGGCTTTCAGCCACTGAGGTTTTGGTGTCTTGCTATTAAAGTACATTCCAGTTAAGCTTGTCTCAGCATTCGTTACTGGACGGAGGAGGGGGTCAGAACAAAATGGTACCACAAACAGTCCTTGGGGTTGTGATTAGGGCTGGAGAAGGCTTGTGCTTAAAACTGTGAAATGGTGATTCTGGCCCATCCAGGTAGAACATGGACATGAACTAAATCAGTGATTTTTTCAAGCTTTGAGATATATGAACTTCAACTTCCAGAAGAGTTCAATCAGGCCAGAAACCGGATCACTCTATTCTGTGTCTCACAGGGCTTAGGGCAGTGGTGTTGAACTCATGGCGGATGTGTCATGTGCTTGCCCTGCCCCCACCCAGTTTAGTGAGGAGGGAGGAAAGGTCACAATACTTCACGTGATGCCACTGGAACACCGTGAGTTTGACACCCCTGGCTCAGAGAAAACATTCATGCACATTTTCTCCAAAATCCATATCTAGTTCTTCCAATATTCAGCAGAGCCTATCATGTATCTTTCTGCTTCTATCCATAGCCACAACTGGATGACACCAATTCATACTTTCTAGCATATATTTTGCACTTTACCTTTTAAATGAAGCCTACACTTCCATGCATGTATTTATCAACTCCTCTTCTTAAGATCAGGTGACCTTCATTCAGATTTATTAGATACTCCCCTTCATATCCTTTACATTTAATATTGATCTTCACTGCCCTTAATGTCAGTTGAGGCTTCCGCATAGCAGAGGCCACTGGATTTAGGAGGCAAATAAATTTAAATAATAACACTACTTAGCAAGATAAGGAAAATGTTAACTAGCTTATCAGATACCTACAGCATCCTGCTTGGAAATAAGAATAGGACTGATTAGGTCCCACATAATTTGTGTCTATATGTCACAAATGCTGCCCATATTCCAGACTGGAGAAATTACTTTGCAAGTCAATGTATTTAAATCCCACCAACATGGAGGTGCAGACAGTATACTGATGGACTTTTCTTTTTTTTACAACTAAACATGAGATTATTCATCGGCTAGCATTCACCTGTGGCTGGAATAGCATAAAGGGAAGACCAAAATGCCAATAGTTGGTCAGGAGGAGGAGCATTCAAAACTGAAATTCTCCTGTACTTCTGCTTTTGATGGCTTTTTTAAATTATGTGTGTCTCATCAACTCTAATTATAATTGTAGGAGAAGGAGTGGCAGAACCTGGGGGTGAATTATGGTGGCTACATGGAGATTCTAGGCTAACCCCTCTTTTACCTCCACCCCAGTAGTGGGTTGTAGGCGGTATGCCCCAGTACGGGCATACCGGTGCCTGCCAGGAGCACCGGGTACCATTCCGGTACGGTGCTCTGGAGGGCCCACCCACCCACCCTCCGAGGTGGCGCAGTGGTTAGGGTGCAGTACTGCAGGCCACTTCAGCTGACTGCTATCTGCAGTTCAGCGGTTCAAATCTCACCGGCTTAAGGTTGACTCAGCCTTCCATCCTTCCGAGGTGGGTGAAATGAGGACCCAGACTGTGGGGGGCGATATGCTGACTCTGTAAACCGCTTAGAGAGGGCTGAAAGCCCTATGAAGCAGTATATAAGTCTAACTGCTATTGCTATTGCTATTACCTGTATTTGAGCTCTTCGGCGCTTCTGCGCACAAAGCGTACGGCGCCTGTGCAACGCTCCCCTGAGCAGCTGGAGCATTGCGGAGGCGTCCCGGAGCGTCGCAGGAGGTAAGGGCACATGTGTCCGTGCGCTGCGCACGTTCATGTGGTGGACACCGGGCCCTGTTGCACCGTACTGGTTGCAATGGGATCCGGAACCCACCACCATTTCTTCTCTTACAGTAATGGGACTCAGGAAACCTTGAAAAAAAAATTCCTGTGTGTCTGCTTTCAAACCGCAAAACTTTGTGATTTCCCCATTGCAACTACACAAAGCTTTCCTTTAAATTCCCCACCACCACCACATCAAACCCTCTTGGCTCTGGATCATGTTTCTTGCTACTGCTTTCAGCTGCTCTCCTAAATAACTAGCTGAAGCTTCAAAGAACCGGCGTCTGTATTTAAAATCCAATTTAGTTAATTCATTTAGAGAGCATATTACAACACTCCGACTTTTTTTTCTTGTTGGATGAGAAATCTGCAGCTGAGGAAATACTGCACATGATTTCCCCTCCTTTGAATACTTTTTTGGGTTTTTTCAAATAGGTTTGATTCAGTTTATTCCCAACTTTAAGTAGAGATTGCCTTGGAGAGAATAAAGTTTCTGCATACAGAGTTATGAAGGTATCTTTGGGTTGTACAGAGGCTGCTGTGTATATATGAAAGGAAATATGTCATTTTGATTTAAAAAACTGTCCTTATAATTATTTACTTATTAAATCTAGGGCCTCCCTTAGATCCCAAGAGTTTACTATGGAAATCACATAATATTCCTATATAGAGCAATGCACTTAAAGATTACATTGCCTGTCTCGGTTGGTTTTAATTTAGCCAAGAGCTCTGTGTTGGCTTCCTTTCTTATGTTCCAAACTGAGGCCTCCCTGGCCTATCATTTATTCATTTTTATATAAGAAAGGAGCCGATATGAAAGGCCTGTTTTTGTTTTTAGCTAGGAACCAGTGGTGGGTTTCAAAAATTGTTCGAACCTACTATGTGGGTGTGGCCTCCTTTGTGGGAGTGGCTTGCTGCCCATGTGACTGGATGGGTATGGCTTGCCGCTCATGTGACCGGATATGAAGATGCCGACGACACTTGTCAGAACCATTCGCTGGCTGGGGAATTCTGGGAGTTGAAGTCCGGACATCTTCAAGTTGCCAAGGTTGAGAAACACTGTGCTAGACTGTGAACATCTGCATTTATGAACTGGAGTATATCACATGAAAAACATGGTGTTGGTGGCCATATTACATTTCTATTTCTGGTGGCCAGTCTGTGATAGCTGAATCAGCTCTTCCTGCACATGATGAATATGCATGTATAAACCAGATGTTTTTTTAAAAAAATTCAGCAAGCATTTAGCCCTATGAATGTAACAGCTGCAACTCATTGCCATCATGCTGAAGTCTCTGGATTTCAAAGGAAGTGAATCTGCCTGACTTGCTTGAGCTGTTAGCAACATGGATGTGCCACAGTGGTGGGTTGCAGGCGGTACGCCCCGGTACAGGCGTACCGGTGCCTGTCAGGAGCACCAGGTACTGTTCCAGTATGGTGCTCCAGAGGGCCCACCCGCCCACCCATCGTCCTTTCTTGTATTTGAGATCTTCGGCGCTTCCGCGCACACACATGGTACTTTTTGTGCCTGCGCAACGCTACGCCGAGCAGCTGGAGTGTTGCGGAGGCTCGTGGAGGTGTTGCAGGAGGTAAGGATGCATGCGCGTGCTGCGTGTGTTCATGTGGTGGACTCCGGGCCCCGTTGCGGGATCTGGAACCCACCACTGATGTGCCACATCTTTCTTGTGTATGTATTTTTTAATTCTGTGCTCACTTCTAATAGAAGTGGGTGGGCTAAATGCCAAATTTAACTTCATGTATATACATTTAAACATTCACATCAATGTAAATCATTTTTTTCAATGCTCTTGTAACTTCAAATCATTTCCTAAACAAATGGTTGTAAATCAAGGTCTACCTCTACACAAAAAGTTTACAATTGGAATAATCAAAGGCCTCTCTCTTTCATAATAATTATCCACAGTATTGTTTTCAAAGGCTTTGAAAAGTTCTGTACCTTTAAATATGCAGTTATTTAGAATGAAAATTGTTGTTAAGTCTTTTATTTCCTGTCTATGATTCATAGTTCTCTTTCTCTGCTTCTACTCAACTGCTGTCCTTTTTTGTTAACTGGTTTTTTAAAAAAACTCCTCTGAAGTTTAATAAACAATGAAGCAAACAAATAAATATGCTATATTTTCAATAAATGAATTGAGTGGCAGGTGGGCTTCCTCTGGTCTAGATTGAAGAATTGACTGGGAATGTGATGGGTGCTAACCAGTGGTGGGTTTCAAAAATTGTTCGAACCTACTCTGTGGGTGTGGCCTCCTTTGTGAGAGTGGCTTGCCACCCATGTGACCGGATGGGAGTGGCTTGCCACCCATGTGACCGGATATGAAGATGCTGACGACACTTGTCAGAACCACCTTAAATTACCTCACACACAGCACTGGCATGCATAAGAATATGATGTAAACTTGTTTTTTAAAAGGCATCTCTGGTTTGCGTTAAAACAACTTCAACACACACAATGTTCTGATTGCACCACAAACGCAGTAGTCATCCTTACCTTTCACAGAGGCACTGAGTTTTATAAATATGAGCATGATAGTGTAGAATAATCATATCCAAGGACCAGTGGTGGGTTTCAAAAAAGTTTGGAAACTCTTCTGTAGGTGTGGCCTGCTTTCCGGGTCCACTGGTGGAACCTCTTCTAACCGGCTTGTTAGATTTGAGGAACCGGTTCTACTGAATAGGTGCAAACTTGTAGGAACCCACCTCTGGTGCTAACTAAATAGGAAATTATGGTAATATTGCACACTCCTACATCTGAAACACATGCAGGCAATCCAAGTTCTGTTTATTTACAAGCCAGTTATGTTGAGGTTAGTAGTCTAGATATTTGAATAAGGGCTGCAATAATAAAACCCTAATAAATATTCAATATTGCAAAACAACATTCAACTTCTGAAGAATTCTTTTCAAGATGGTATATTATAGATCATCAGGTACATCAGCACATCCTAGAAATCGGACAGATGGGTGATACTTGCTTTATTATGATCCACCCATAATCATCCAGATGTTTAGATTGGATTATAATTTTATCCATATATAGGGGTTCTTCCTAAGGTCCTGGGATAGGCAAATGGTTAATAAAAGTAACCTTGATAGAATCAAGATCATGTGTTTGAGTACCGCTTTAATAAGACCACACTTGGAATGCTGCATCCAGTTCTGGTTACCACAATATAAAAAAGATGTACGGCCTCTGGAAAGAGTGCAAAGAAGAATGGCCAAAATAAATAGGGGGCTGGAGATTAAAACATATGAAGAATGGTTACAGGAATTGGTTATGTCTAGTCTAGTGAAAAGAAGGACTAGGAGAGACATGATAGCAATGTTCCAATATTTGAGGGGCTCCTGCAAAGACAAAGGGGGTCAAAACTATTTCCCAAAGCTTCAGAAGGCAAGACAAGAAACAATGGATGAAAACTAATGAAGGAGAGAAACAACCTAGAACTAAGGAGAAAATTCCTAATGGTAAGAGCATTAATAGCTTGCCTAAGTTGTGGGTGCTCCATCACTGGAGGCTTTCAAAAAGAGACTGGACAGGCATTTGTCTGAAATGGTATAGGGTCTCCTGTTCAAACCAGAGATTGGACTAGAAGGCTTCCAAAGTCCCTTCCAAATCTATGACTCTATGTTCTATGACCAAATGAAGCTACTTTTTGCAATTGACTGATAATGATTTTGTCAATGCCAATGGGATTTAAGTGGTGCTATTACATTACGATTTGTTGCACAGTCAGCCAGAGGTTTAGATTGGATTTGGCATGTTTTTTCCACTTATTGAGTGGAATCCCAAGGAGTTTGGATAGGCAGATATTGTTGTTTAAGAACATCAAAGTTTTTTGTCCTAGGATGTAAGCTGTACTAATTAAAGCTGGCTTTTGAAATTGACTGATGGTAATTTTGAAAATGCTGAGGGTGTTCAAGTGATGCTGCAGCTGTTTTGGGATTGCACCCAAGGTGCCTATCACTATTTTGTCCTACCTTTGCTTTCTTTTGTCAATTACTATATTATTATTATGGGTGGTTGCACAGTAAGCCCAAAGTTTAGACTGAATTTGGCGTTTTTGTCAACCTATTATTATTATTTAGATTTATTATCTCTACCTTATTCCCAAAGACTCTTTAGAGAAATACACTATATTGCCAAAAGTATTCGCTCACCCATCCAAATAATCAGAATCAGGTGTTCCAATCACTCCTATGGCCACAGGTGTATAAAATCAAGTACCTAGGCATGCAGACTGTTTTTACAAACATTTGTGAAAGAATGGATTGCTCTTGGGAGCTCAGTGAATCCCAGTGGAACTGTTGTGATAGGATGCCACCTGTGCAACAAATCCAGTCGTGAAATTCCCTCGCTCCTAAATATTCCACAGTCAACTGTCAGCTGTATTAGAAGAACGTGGAAGGGTTTGGGAACGACAGCAACTCAGCCACGAAGTGGTAGGCCATGTAAACTCGTCCAACATCAGTGTGTGACCTCACAAATGCGCTTCTGGAAGAATGGTCAAAAATCCCCATAAACACACTCCTGAACCTTGTGGACAGCCTTCCCAGAAGAGTTGAAGCTGTTATAGCTGCAAAGGACCGACGTCATATTGAACCCTATGGATTAGGAATGGGATGTCACTTGCAGTAAGTTCATATGCGAGTAAAGGCAGGTGAGGGAATATTTTTGGCAATATAGTGTACAACACTGATTATAAGCTACTTCTCCTGTAACTGTGATGGCGAACCTATGGCACATATGCCACAGGTGGCCCGCGGAGCCCTCTTTGCAGGCAAGCGAGCCATCTCCCAGTTCAATTCCCGCCGGTCAGCTGATTTTTGGGTCTACCGTGGATATGGGAGATGCGTGTGCATGCATGGGGGGGGGGCAGGGGAGTAGGAGGGGGCATGCTCCATTTTTGGTGCCAGGAGGCTTCAGGGAGAGCCTCTGGAGCCTGGGGGAAGCTGTTTTTGCCCTCCCAGAGGCTTGAGGAAACCCTCCGGAGCCTAGAGAGGACGAAAAAATGGGAATTCTGGAAGTTGCAGAAGCTGGGAAATGGGCCTGTTTCCAGCCTCCGGAGCCCAGGGGAGGCCGTTTTCACCCTGCTAGAGGCTTGAGGAAAGCCTCCGGAGCCTGTGGATGACAAAAGCGCCCCCACCATGGGTGGAGGGGTCATTTGTGCATGCGCTGGGTGGGTGGGTCATGTGCACATGCACAGTTGTGCATTGGATTGATGGTGTGGGCAAGCGCATGCACACTATCATGCTCGTGCGAACGACTTCGGGTTCGCCATCACACCTATAAAATCAAATGATTTCCATTAAAAATAAATCAACAATCACCAGATTCCTCTGGTTTGATTTTATATTCCATAAATATAAAGCAAGTCTTGTATCTTATTCTCAATCTTAAACCGTTTATGGTTTGTTTTAAGCACACACCCATTTTCCCCAATTAACTATGGTTTACAAATTGTACGAAAAAGAAGAAACAATTTTCTGCCTGATACAAAGGATTTTTAAATGTTAACTTTCTGTCCGAATGAAAGTCGAATATACTTAGGGTTTTTGGTTCGAGAGGTGCACTTTCAAGGAACCTATGTTGCAATTATTGCATAGTGGAGCATCTTTTTATGGGGCTTACGGTAGATAGTTGAAATTAACTCAGTCCTGCAAATTGCAATGTCCTGGTTAACAACAATTCCTAGCTTGAATTAATAGGGCCTTATCTTCCATTAAGTGAACAATAAACTGTCAAATGGAGACACTTATGTGTAAAGTGATTTGGCTTAAATAATCTATCTTTGCTTCTGCTTTGTCTCCATTTGGCAAAAGAAAAGTTATTTCCAGCTTGGGTTCCAGATTTATGAACAGGTTTGAGAGCACATATGGGATCTGGAACTGCCATTAATAAACTTTGGCTAGTGCTTGGAATGTATTATGCAATTTGCCAAATTGTTTCCAAGATGCATTAATCAAGGGAAGTTAAAAAGACAGCCAAGGTTTAGCTGTCAAACAGTGCAGCCGTCCCCAACTTAGCATCCTTTAATTGCGGGTTGTTGGTGCTCTCTGAGCTTGGTGGTTTCTTTACCCGACTTGGTAACTTCATCAATGAGAGTAAGTGTGAAGTTTGCTGCCTGTATATAAACAATAAGTTGCTCTGCCAGTGTTGGTAGGGGTTTGGTTTCCTTTTTGGTAGTTGCTTTATCAGCATATTGTTTGTTGAGTGATTGTCTGGGGTTAATCCCTGCTTATCTGAGTATTGGCTGCTGGAGGGGATGAGTTCTAATCTTTTTGTTTCCTTCCAGGGTATTTTATTGTCTCTTTTGAACTGTATGTAAATGTGGTCTATCTGTATGTATCTATTGATGGCTGATTTGTCTGAATGCCAAGCTTCAAGGAATGCCCTAAGGTTGGCAATCTTAAACACTCCAAGAGCTATATGGACCTGTTTCCCACAGAAAAGAAAACATCGGGAGCCACAAAACCCTTCCCATGCCTGACTATTTCCTGAGCGGCCACAAAACTAGTATATATAGTTGAAGTAAGCATTCTGTTTTCTTCTGAAACTTTTCTTTTCTTGGATTTATCCATTGTTGGCCTACCAGGGGTAGAAAAGTTCAAGAAATCACATTCTAGCAGGTGTCGCACATTGGCGGATGTAAAACATATTTTGAGCAACAGGGAGCCACAGCAGAGGGATAAAAGAGCCACATGCGGCTCCAGAGCCACAGATTGCTGACTCCTACCCTAAGGCAGTGATGGCTAACCTTTTTCCTGCAGCCTGCCAAAAGCAGGGGGAGCACAGGGGCGGGTCATGCGCGGGCGTGTCCATACCCATAATGCTATGCTTGCAACCCCCATGTGCATGCACGCATGACCCCTGCCCTCCCCCCGCCTTTTGGTGCATGGTGGACCCGTTTTTCACCCTCCCCAGGCTCCAGAGGCTTTCTAGGAGTCTGGGGAGGCCCTCCAGAGGCTTCAGAAGGCTTCCTTAAGCCTCCAGAGGGCGAAAAACAATCCAACGTGCAAACCAGAAGTTCAGGAACAGTTTTCTGGTTTGCCTGTAGGGCCATTTTTTGCCCTCCGGAGGGTGAAAAACGGCTCTACGGGCAAACTGGAAGAGGGTGAAAAACGGAGGGTGAAAAATGCCTGAAAAAGGCCAAAGTCAGCTAGCCAGCACGTGCATGCGTGTTGGAGCTGACAGGGCAACGTCTTGCGTGCCCTAACAAATAGCTCTGTGTGCCACTTGTGGCACGAATACTATACATTCACCATTATGGTCCTAAGTTTTTTTTTAATTTGCCTTGGCCTAAGATACTAATAATATCTCAGTTGAAACCGTGGTTGTCTGTCTATGCATTGTAAGAAAGGGAGTTTTTGTTATGTCTTCCAACTACTAACTGGAATTTGTGGATGTGCTATGTTATCCTTTTGCCTGTCCATTCTACATAGCGACTCTTACTAGTTGGCTCAGGTACAGAGGAATTCTGAGAATTGCTATTGAAACACACCTGGATGGTGCTAACTTAAGCAATGCTGAAGAGATGGTTTTGAATTTCTCTCTGTTGTGGGTGGCTGCTATTTCTGGGACCATTGAGGAAAATCAGAGTCTATGAAAGATCCTTTATCCCAAGTAAAGGACACCCACAGAGGGCAGTTAATGATAAAAGCTCTAACCTTTCTGTATGTGTCACAATAGATGTGATAGAGTGTTGGAAGAAATGCCCTTCTGGGTTCGGCTCCAAGTGGAGAAAAAGACACTGGAAACATGGAGGCTGCTTGGAAAGATGGTTTTAATGGTGGACAGGACCACATGGTTTGAGGTCCTGAACAGAAAAGGGGGATCACATCAGGGGTGGGTTTCAGGCGGTTCGCGGCGGTCCCCACGAACTGGTTGGTCGACGAACCCAGAAGTAAGTAACTTCCGGGAACGACGAAGGATCCACCCGCCCGCCCGCGTTTCTTACCCGGTTTTGACAAGTTCTGCACTTCCACGCATGCACAGAACGCATACAGCGCCTTCGTGATCCTCCAGGAGCAGCTGGAGCATCGCACAGGCGCTAGTACGCATGCGTGCACTGCGCGCGTGCACGAGGACACCGCCGGCCCCGTTTCAACCGAATCGGTTGAAACGAGGCGAGAAACCCACCCCTGGATCACATGCTTCCAGATTTTGGGTGAAGAAGAAAAAAGGGCTGAGATGCTGAAAGTCTCTGGTTTTATGCCCTCTCTGGCCTTTGATCTTGATCTTGTATTCTGATTGGTGGTCAGACTCCCATGGGGCACTGCAGGGGCAACTCTGTAAGCTGTCTTGAGTCCACATTTGGTTGAGCATTGCTTCTTCCCAGGTGCCCTGTTGTGAGATGGGTAAAGAGCTAATACTATCATGCCTTAATCCCATCGCCCTAGAGCTGAAGGGGGAGATCTTTGCTATGTAGAATAGACTGGCTCAGGCCTGTACTGGCCCATTGACAAAGGTGGGGGCTACTAAGAGTGAGTCTGTTTCCTGCCTAAAAACATGTCTCTCCATTTCTTATCCAGGGAAATATAATAGTGTGCCTTTTCAATATTTCCCAGGATATTTCATTTTTCTAGGAGAGGGGTGAGTGCTAACTTCCCACAAGAGCTTCCACTACAACTGTGCAATGTTGTTTCTGTCCTTTTGATGGAAGCCTTGGATCCTGTTGGACTCTGAAGGGCAGGGCACCCTGAGAACATCATCTCAGGTAGAAATATAGTTTTTATAGTTTTATTGATTTGTACGCCGCCCACTCCCGAAGGATTCCGGGCGGCTTACAATAAAACAAGGGAGGGGGGAATAACACACAAACAACATTAAAATATACAACAATCACAATCTCCGGGGGGCTGGATATATCGAAGGCCCCCCGGCCTGCTGGAGCAGCCAGGACTTAACAGCTTTGCGGAAGGCCGGGAGGGTAGTAAGGGTCTGGATCTCCACGGGGAGATCGTTCCAGAGGGCCGGAGCTGCAACAGAGAAGGCTCTCCCCCGGGGAGTCGCCAGCCGACATTGGCTGGCAGATGGAATCCGGAGGAGACCTAACCTGTGTGATCGAATCGGTCTATGGGAGGTGATCAGCAGGAGGCGGTCTCTCAGGTACCCAGGTCCGATGCCATGAAATAGATTTGAGAGGCAGCCTGTGTGAAGCAGCTGCTATTAGTCTTGGTCAATGCTTGGGGCTCAAAACTGCTCTTTGTCCCATTTAGCAATAGCAATAGCAGATTTACCTCCCGGGGGCCTCTGAGTCACTCCAACTGCCCCATCTGATACTCCAGGCACCTGGTAGAGGCTTTGATCAATGTGCTGAGGTGCCCAGAAGCCCTGTTGAGTGAGTGGGGCAGTGCACAAGAGCAACTTCCGTGGCTCTTTAACCGTCACATTCATTTTAAAGGCCCCTTAAAGCAGAGGCAACTTCATTTCGTGCAAGCAGGAATGCTTGAAAAACAAAATCCAGCCAAGTTGATGACTGGCAAGATTTTGGTGGCGCAGTGGTTAGGGTGTAGTACTGCAGGCCACTTCAGCTGACTGTTATCTGCAGTTCAGCGGTTCTAATCTCACCGGCTCAAGGTTGACTCAGCCTTCCATCCTTCCGAGGTGGGTGAAATGAGGACCCAGACTGTGGGGGCGATATGCTGACTCTGTAAACCGCTTAGAGAGGGCTGAAAGCCCTATGAAGCGGTATATAAGTCTAACTGCTATTGCTATTGCTATTTGCCATTGCCTCCTTCCTAGGGATGAGAAAAAGGGACTGGCCCAAGGTCACCCAGCTGGCTTCATGCCTAAAGTGGGATTAAATGCTATAGTCTCCCAGTTTCTAGACTGCTGGCTTAACCGCTACAGCTAAATCCAGATTAATCAAAGGCCATGTTTGAATGTGTGTGTGTACGTCCATGTCTATGTGCATATATGTATCTAGAGCAGTGTTTCTCAACCTTGGCAACTTGAAGATGTCTGGACTTCAACTCCCAGAATTCCCCAGCCAGCATGATCTAGAGTATATCACCTACATAAAGGGGGTAAATTATTAACTGGAATTTTTAGCATCCCCTTCCCCCAGGGGTACAGATGGCACCCTTTCTCTTGGGGTTCAAAAATACTCTTAAAAACCTGGCTTTGATTCCAGGACTGGAGTTGGATCTATTTGGGGGAAAGGCTGTCACGATGTGTTTTAATGACTTTTTAAAAATCTGCGTGGGTTGTTGTCTATACTTTTAATTGAATTAATTCAGTATTAGATTTTATAAGGCACCCCCAAGTCTTCTGGAGTGGGTGGCTATCATGAATTGAATGGAATAAAATAAATGAGAAAGAAACACGATTAGTATATAAGAAAGGGGGAATGTAGTAAGTCCTACATTATTGTGTATTTGTCGCTTGATTGGATTTCTGGTATATCAACACAGGGAAATGTATCTCTTGTGTACTTCCGTCATGGGGTAATATTCGGCTGTGCAAGCTGCTCCTCATCTTCCGTTCCAAATGCTCAGCCGAGCAAAAAGCTTTATCAATCTTGGTTGTTTTATTCTCCTGCTGATTTGGTTGGTGTTCACAGAAGTGTGGCAAATTACTAGGATAACATTCTTCCTTTGTTCGACTGGCCTGCATGCTTTTGCTTCTGTTGTGCTCACAGTTGAGACGCGGGCAACCTCAGGATAAACAGTTTCTGATTGGCTTAAAGGTCAGGCACGGAGTGACAATAAAGAGGGACGAAGATGAAAGGAGATGAAAGGAGATCGCCCGGGCAAAAGGCATTTCATCTAAAGCCATCCGAATGCATGTGCACAGACCTACGCAACACATTTTAAAATATGTCACTGGGGGCAGTTATTTTCTTTGGAACGCATCCTTGAGGTGCTGTTGAAATGGTTCACCGACAAATGCGCGCTCGACAAAAGCGCACCGACGAAATCGCGGCAAGAAAACCGCAAGTTTGAAATCGTGCTGACGAATAAGCGCAGAAGCGCGCCGACAACAGAGCGTCGACAGAAGCGCGTTCCGAACCTAACCCTAACCCTGAACCTAACCCTAACCCTGAACCTAACCCTGAACCTAACCCTGAACCTAACCCTAATCCTAACCCTGAACCTAACCCTAACCCTAACCTTAACCCTAACCCTGAACCTAGCCCTAACCCTAACCCTAACCCTAACCCTGAACCTAACCCTGAACCTAACCCTAACCCTGAACCTAGCCCTAACCCTAACCCTAACCCTAACCCTGAACCTAACCCTAACCCTAACCCTTACCAACCGTAATTGTGCTTCTGTCGGCGCTCTTTAGTTGGCGCGCCTTTGTGGGCGCGCTGTCGATGTCACGGTTTTATCGCCGCGATTTTGCCAGCGCGCTGTTGTCGGGTGCGCATTTGTCGGGTCACGTGTTGAAACACATTTCCCAGCAACTACACCCTTATAGGACTGGTCCAACTTTGCAACATCTGAATGGACATCGTTTCCTGGCCCTGGAGTCAGGTTAATCCTTTATTTCGATAGCCACCTGTTTTGTAACCAACTCTGGGCCACTTGCTCCCCATCAAAAGTTAAACATTGGAAGGATGGAAGGCTTCATTAACTTTGAGCCCCGTCAGGATTTAACTTCAGGCTGTTTTGCCTCCCTGAGTTGTGGATGCTCCATCATTGGAGGTGTTCAAAAATAAACTGGACAACCATTTGTCCAGGATAGCACTGGCACTAGCACTTAGACTTATATATCGCTTTACAGTGCTTTACCGCCTTCTCTAAGTGGTTTTTGCAGAGTCAGCATATTGCCCCCAACAATTTGGGTCCTCATTTTAGCGACCTCGGAAGGATGGAAGGATAGGTCAACCTTGAGCCTGGTGAGATTCAAACTGACAAATTGCAGGCAGCTGATAGGCAGCCGGCAGTATTGCACTCTAACCACTGCACCACTGTGGCTCATGGATGGTGTAAGCTCTCCTGCCTTGGGCTGGGGTTGGACTAGAAGACCTCCAAGGTCTCTTCCAGCCCTATGATTCTATCTTCTTCCAAGCATATTCCTTCTAGTGCAGGTCCACTTTTTGGATCATTGAAATGCCACTTTGCATGGTCAGCTGCGTCTCCAGAGTGCAGGTCTGTAGCTTGCAAATCTTTGTTGATGGTGTCTTGCCATCTCTGTTTAGGACCCCAAACATTTTGCAGTCACCAGCCATTGACTTCTAGTTGGTAGGCAGTCTTGGCTACGGTGGAAGGTCCTGCTCTCTGGACATGTCTGTACCAGCAGAGTCGGCCTTCTCTCATGAGCCGAGGTGGTGCAGTGGTTAGAGTGCTGTACTGCAGCCACTTCAGCTGACTGTTATCTGCAGTTCGGTGGTTCAAATCTCACCGGCTCAGGGTTGACTCAGCCTTCCATCCTTCTGAGGTGGGTGAAATGAGGACCCAGACTGTGGGGGCAATGTGCTGACTCTGTAAACTGCTTAGAGAAGGCTGAAAGCCCTATGAAGTGATATATAAGTCTAACTGCTATTGCTATTGCTACTGCTATCTTCTCTATAATTGGTGCCACACCAAAATGTTGTCAAATGCTGTCATTTGTCCTGTGGTCAAGTAGGGAGATGCCCGATATCCAATGGAGCATTTGCATTTCCATGGCATGGAGATAGCTTTCAGTCCCTGTTGCTGCTGCCCAGCATTCAGTACCATACAGTACAACAGGGTGGATGGTTGTCTTGTAAACCTTAGATTCAAGATGGGTTGGCGTTTGTCTGTCACATAACACACCGGTGAGTTCTCGCCAACATATCCAGGCTACATTCACCTTGGCTCGCCCCTCGGCATTGATGTCGACATTGCTTTGGACGTCGGATCCCAGATACCGAAAAATGCATGAGGAGGAATGGACCATCACCACCAGTCAGTGGTGGGATCCTCCCAGTTTAACAACTGGTTCGGTGACCACGTGATTTGCGCACATGCGCAGTTTGAAGAAATCTTCACTTCCGGGTTTCTTCCGGGAAGTAACACAGCTGATTCGCATGGCAATTTGCTCTGCCGGTCGAATCAACTGAGAAGGTAAAGGTAGGAAAATAGTGTGGGCGGGCGGGTGGGCCCATCTTATCGTTGAGGCGAACCAGTTTGCTCCCAGCTGATCGTCAGAGCTACCTGTTCGCCCGGACCAGTCGGAACTGGTAGAATCCCACCCCTGCCACCAGCCCTATGCAGTGATGGGTTTCAAATAATTTAACAATCTGCCCTAATGACCAGCTGGGTGGGCGTGACTTGGTGGTTATATGACTGGGTGGGCATAGCCAACTCAACGTCACTCACATCGCCTTAGCTGTTACAATGTAATAAGGGTTAACCAGAGAGGCAGTTTCTGTAAGCAGGGCAATAAAGATGAGGCTGGAAACAAGACCAGGATGTTTCCTTCCTTGCAGGATTAGCCCTCTAAAGTGGAAAAAAAAACAAAACAAAAGGAGATTTCTTCCAACAACTGGTTCTCTGAACTGCTTAGAAAGTTAACAACCGGTTCTCCCGAAATAGGTGCGAACTGGCTGCATCCCACCACTGGCCCTATGATTCTATGAATACTGGAAATTGTAAACCTTGGGAAGATACCAAATTGAAAAGGGTTAATCTAGGCCCTTGAACTCCCACTGAAGTCAATGGGGTTTATTTCTTTAATACAGAATTGCAAGTAACTTAAAACAGTTGGTTTCTTAGGAACAAAGCCCCACGTTCTGCTTTGTCTCATTCCAGCACTTCTTTCTCTCCTGCTCCATCAATGAATGGAGTAGAAAGTCCTCGCTGCCTTTCAAAGACAGAGGAAGGGGCACGAAGGGTTGCCATTAAGGAAAGGAAAGTGAATATTGCAGTAATCTTGTGTCCTGAATTTTCCTCTGCTGGCTTCCAGCTGTCAGCTAATGGCTTGCCTTTTTTCTTTTCTTTTCTTTTTTTTTTCTTTTTTGCAGCCTAAATGGATAGCAAGTCTCAGGAAATATGTGAGGTGTTACAAGCTTTGGCTTCGGGAATCAGCTTCCAATATAGCAAAAGAGCAGAAGCAACTTCCTATAATCAACTGTTTATGGCTCTGAAGCTGAGGAAGTTCTTGAGATTCATTTATGGCTGTGTGAAATGTGTATATGCATGTGTTTATTTATGGGGAAAATGTTAGAAGTATTTCCCCCCCAAGATTCATAGCGATTTGGACCAAACAGTGAAACAATATATTATTTTCCTCTGAAAGCCCAGATTTGTGAAGAGAAACCTTCCTTCATACATATATGAATAGCAAAGAAAAAGAAAAGCCTACTATGGATTATTACACATATTTCTGCTTTAATTTGGTTTTGACTGTCCTGATGGATGCATTCAGTATTTCCAGACAAAAAGATTTTTTTTCCAAATGTCTATTTATTTAGAGATCTTCACAAACAGCTACATAAAATCCCAAGAAATTGATATGAGATTTTCTGAATTTGCTGAAAAAGTGGCTCCTGGATTAAGGCGCTATGTTTCTATTATTAAAGGCAGGATTTAGAATCAGAGTTGCTACTGTGGGAACTTAATGCTTGCTATGACAACTCAGTAATAGGTGCCATTGAAAGTGCTTGTTTTCAGAATGGAGAACATACTGTAGATTTTGTTCACAAGAACCCATCAAAAGAAACGCAGCAGGAAATAATGGCTTCAAAGAACTGGCCATCAGAGCATCACTCAATCTTAGGGCTATTACATCTAGGCTGCAAAGATCCACATGACCACTAGAGGGTAGCCAAGAGGTCCAGAAAAGCCTACTAATCTGTTGCCCACTAGTGGCCATTGGCATTTGAGCAGGCCAGATAATGATTTCAAGCCTTTGATATCACAACAGCTGGGATCTGGATTGCAAGTGTTGAGATGCAGAAAACATCTATGATATTCTCCCCACCCCACCCCTCAAAAAAAAATATCTTTGGAACAGAAAGGAAAGCTGGACCAGAAAGTTAAAGTTCTGGACTCCAGTGAAGCAGAATCAGTTCTCACTATTCTTGACTTTGCTCCTGAAGTCTCAGCCACACTGCCCAAGCAAATGCAACAGGAGTTGACCACTGCCACCTTCAAGGCAGGTGAAACAATTCTCTCCCACAAAAAGGGATTACTAAACCCAGCCATGCATCCTTTCTCTGGAGGTATTAATCAGCCAGGAGTGGCATTGACCCAGAATATAGATGCAGAACTCACAGCGACCAAAACCTGTCCATTTCCTCAGTAGTTCTGATCTTTGACATTGTAAGTTTTGCATCTACATTCTGGAACTGGCTGAAACTCTTCCTAGATAACCAAGCAAAAGCATTGCTGGTCATTTCCATAGGACTTGCTCCGCTAGACTCAAACTCAGAATGAATCTGAACAACTTTGACAGATGCCTAGAATAGCAGAATGACCACCTTCTCGTCAGAGGTGGGTTCCGGATCTCATCGCAATTCATATGCTGTGACAGGACTTGGCATCCACCATGTGCATGAGCGCTGCACATGCATGCACACCCACCGCCCGCAACCCTCCAGCTGCTCAGCAGAGCATTGTGCAGGTGCCATACGCTGCGTGTGCATTCATAAATGGCCCGGTTGGGTCCAATACAGCTCAGGAACACGGGCGTGTGGGCCCTCTGGAGCACCGTACTGGAATGATGTCTGCTGCTCCCAGCAGGCACCGGTACACCCATACCCGGGCATGCCGTCCGCAACCCACCACTGCTTCTTGCCAAGAAGGGATCTATTCCCTTAAAACAGCGTCACCTGCAAATTTTCTGCAGAACCACTAAGAGCAGAGAAGACCACTTTGTGCTCACATTGCCATAAATAAGACTTAATCCACCTTTCACTTATGTCTGATCAGATTCACGCTTTATCTTCCTTCAGCAGCACTCAAGGTGTCTCTTTCCTTGTTTCATCAAATTCTTTTGTAAACCAGGGATTCTGCAGGATCCAAATTCACTGAGTCTCCATAGCTGCAATCTGATCCAAGGTCCTTGTTGCAGGCCCATTTTAACCCCTACGGCAGGGATGTCAAACTTGAGGCCCGTGGGCTGGATGCAGGGGTGGGTTTCAACCGGTTCGCAGCGGTCCCTGTGAACCGGTTGGTCGGTGAACCCGGAAGTAAGTAATTTCCGGGAACGCTGAAGGGCCCACCTGCCCGTCCACGCTCCTTATCGGTTTTTGAAGGCTTCTGCGCTTCCACGCAGGTGCATGGCACATACAGCGCCTGCGCGATTCTCCACAAGCAGCTGGAGCATCGTGCAGGCGCTAAGACGCATGCGTGAACTGCACGCGTGCATGAGGATGCCACTGGCACCGTTCCAACCAAACCGGTTGGAATGGGATAAGCAACCCATCACTGGCTGGATGAGTCATGCACTGGCCACACCCAGTTTAGTGAAGGGGGAAAAAGTCACAAGTGTCCTGCCTCGAGAGCTGTAACCTTGTTCGGGGCACGCAGTTAACTCCACGCTTAGAAATCTCATTCAGATCAAGTTTATTACCAGGCATTCTTAATAACAAAACTTACAGTTCAATGTTAACGTTACTTCTGACTTTCCATAATCTGTCCGATCACGTGGTGTAAAAAGATGAAGAATTGGCTCCCATGTTGAGCGGAGACACACACTTTGTTTCTCTGGTTCACAATGGCATTTAAAATGACCGGCTTGTTCTGCGCGCAGGTAGAACGTCCCAGTGGCCAATCAGAAACACAGATATCACATGTCATGGAATTACATTTCCCAGGAGGGAGTTTCTTAAATGTTAATGTTAATGTTTAATAAATTTATATGCTGCCCAATCCTGAAGGACTCTGGGCGGTTTACATAATTTTTTTTAAAAAAAGAATACTAAAAAGTTTAAAAAATAGAGAGACAAGGCAAGTTAAAAGACACAACATGCACTCAACCTTGATGGGGCTGGACCTCATTCAAGAGGTCAATAGCCCCAGCCTGCCGGAAAAGCCAGGTCTTAATAGACTTTTGGAAGGTCGCGAGAGTGGGTAGGGTCCGGATCTCTGGGGATAGATCGTTCCATAGGGCTGGGGCAGCTACAGAGAAGGCCCTCCCCCGAGGAGCCGCCAAACGACATTGTCTAGTTGACGTCACCCGGAGAAGGTCCATCCTGTGAGAGGGAGGATGTTAAAGGAGACAACTCTTAATTCCTACACTATCTATATACTGCTGGGGCAGCACAATACATCACGTGATGCCACCATGACAACACGAGTTTGACACCCACACCCTGCCCTAAGGCCTTGGCCAAATTGTGCACCAGAACCTCGGGGAAAGACCTCCTCAGTTGCCTGGGATGTCTAATCAAATAGATCCTTATTCTTTGCAGCTGGAGGTGGTGGGATTCCAGAGTGAGGAGGAAGTGATTTATACATGACAAGGGATACGAAAATCCTCCCAGCCCCAGATCATATCATCACTGCTGCAAGAGGAAAAAAAAATCCAGATGTAGCATTGAACCTCTGCTGGGAGTTGGGCCTTCAATAAACTGGATCAGGTCCATGGTTGTTATGGTAACCATGAGCTCCCAGATCAGGAACATCTCTGACTCTGGGCCCAGAAAAAGCAGGTAAAAGTCCCCACTGCCATCTATCCAGGGAATTCCACAAACCTTGAGGAACTCAAGCAGAGGAGCCGCTACACTGCAGGGAGTTAGGTAAACTGCCTCAACCGATATTTATGGCCCAATTGCTCAAACAAGGCCTCAACATCTGGTTATATTTGGGGTAATGCCCCTGAAGCTCATCATCAGAGATGCCAAGATGATGTCATCCACACACCTGTCGCTAAATGGGAGTTGTAGTTTTCTCAGGCCACACTCAAAACCAGGAGAGAAATGCTTCCCCCTCTATCTTTAACCAGATTTCAGAAATGCATCCAAGTTTAAATTTGATTCCTTGCTTGGGCCTAGCAAGTATTTTGTGTTCCAAACTTTAAATCACAGATGTTCATATGTGGGAGTGTCCACTGTGTCAAACTGGTGACTGTGACTAGAGTGGTTGAAATCTTGTCCCCATATGTGTTGCAAGCAATGCAGCAGGGGTGGGTTTCAACCGGTTCGCGGCAGTCCCCGCGAACCGGTTGGTCGGCGAACCCGGAAGTAAGTAACTTTCGGGAACGGCGAAGGGCCCTCCCGCCCATGCTCCTTACCCGGTTTTGACTAGTTCTGCGCTTCCACGCATGCGCAGGACGCATACAGCGCCTGCGCGATCCTCCAGGAGCAGCTGGAGCATCGCACAGACGCTAGTACGCATGCGTGCACTGCGTGCGTGCACGAGGACGCCGCCGGCCCCGTTCCAACCGAACCGGTTGGAACGGGGCGAGAAACCCACCCCTGCAATGCAGGTAAAAAATAGGCAGGGCTTCAATCTTTCGATTGTATCCACCATTTTGATGCTGTTGATTCTTCCATCTTCATGGACGCCACTTCTCCAAACCTTAAATTTGGATTGATAAATTGACAGATTTCATCTGGAAAAGCTTCTACCAGTTTATATTACCTTGGATTATTAACAATTGATGCAAGTTTCGGGGACTGGTGCAAAACCTAAATCCTTTCATCTGTATCCTGAACTTAAATCTATTGTTTGTAACTATCTTCTAATGGTCTTCAGAAGATCTGAAAGAAACTGAGAAGGAAATTCTTAAGAACATGGAAGCTCACCAGGAGATCTCAATCCCTTGAGAGAGACAACTCCCAAAGACAGGAGAGAGCCAACTAAATATGGTAGTCCTTGACTTATGACCACATTTGAGAACCCCAATTTTTTGCTCCTAAGCGCGACAGGGATTTCTCTCCCATTTTATGACCCCCCCTTTTTTACCACAGTTAAGTTAATTTTGTCTGAAGTGATGTAGGGTTTCCTGCCTAAGCAGGGGGTTCGACTAGAAGACCTCCAAGGTCCCTTCCAACTCTTGTTATTCCAGAATCACTGCAGTTTTTAAAATTAATAACATGGTTGTTAAATGAATCTGGCTTCCCCACTGATTTTGCTTGTCAGTGGGGGCTGCCAAAGGTGATCGTATGACCCCAGGATACTCCAAGCATCTTACATTTGAGCATCTGCCAAGTGTCTAAATTTAAAGACGAGGCTCTAAGGTAAAACGAATCAACTTTATTGAACGAAGAACACGCAACAACTCAGAACACGGACAAGGAACGAAGCCCGCCTGACAGCTATTTATACTTGACAGCTGTCAGGCGGGTAACCAATCGGCGGTGAGCATTTTTCCCGACGGCCGGCCGGCGCGCCAGAGCCAATTAGGGGCCTGAGGCTCTGGCCGCGCCTACCAGCTGCGTTGGGAGGACACAACACTTGGGGATGGGGCCACAGTCATCAGTATGAAGAACTCTCATCCCAGGGCCTTTGTAACTTCACTAAGTAAACTGCTGTAAGTTGAGGATCACCTGCACAGGGAAACGATGCTAGAAATTGTAGAGAATATTCATAGTTCAGGTTGTAGTCTTAGGCAGAGGTTTGTCCACAAGTTTGCTGCTTGGGGGAGGAGGAATTTTCTCCCTCTTCAGGCTCTGGAGGCTTTCCTGAAGCCTGGGGAGGGTGAAAACGGCTTCCCCCAGGACTCCGGAAGGCGGAAATGGATCATTTCTGAACTTCAGGTTGGCCCATTGGGCCTGTTTTTCATCCTCCCCAGCCTCCGGAGGCTTACCTGAAGCCTGGGGAGGGCAAAACATGGCCCAACGGGCTAACTGGAAGTTCAGAAATGATCCATTTCCACCTTCTGGGGGGCTTAGGGAGGGCGTTTTTGCCCTCCTCAGGCTTCAGGAAAGGCTCCGGAGTCTGAAGAGGGAGAAAACTCCAGAAACAAACTTCCAGTTGGCTTGTTGGGCCTGTTTTTTTGCCCTCTCCAGGCTCCGGAGGCTTTCCTGAAGCTTTGGGAGGGCAAAAAATGAGTGCTAACTTTCTACAAAAGAAACATTGTGGTGTTGCAATATATTTTCACATATAAAAGGGGCAGAGTTTGGGTTGCAACAAGATGATGTCCTGTGACACCCTTCTTTTCTTATAATGGAAGTGTATTTTATGAATCCAGGCAATAGTGACTGATTAAACAGCCACAATGAAACCAATTGTGGTTTTAAGTGTGCTTGGTAAACTCAGCCTTTTTGGTTTTCATCAAAAATGTGACATAGCCACATTTCCCTTGTCTGTTAAATTGTACAACAACCCGTCTCCAACGTTCCCTACACACTCCTCGCTGCTTGCACAGCTGTGCTTAATTTATGTACATAATTTGGTTGGGATCTCAAAAGGAAGAGGATGTGGAATAAAATATCAAAGTGACAGAGAATTTGTAAAAACTATTATTTCTGTTGGTGGGGCTAAAATGGCTCACAGTCAGGTTCCGATGGTGTGTAATTGGCTCAGAGAGGAAGCCAGGTTTAATGGATGGAGAACTGGGAAAGATCATATATTATAATGTGCAACAGATTTACGTCTCCAAATTTATATACATTTCAAGTCTCCGAAAGTGAAAAGATCTAGGGAAGAATGTTAGGATTGTAACATGTGGTGTTCCTTGGGGGGAAAACTGCTGTTACGCGGAATATCTGGCTTTTAAAACACTCTCAAATGGGTAGAAATGAAAGAGTAATATAGTTGAAAAAGACAGTTTCGGGCAAAAAAACGGTCAAATGAATGCATTGATTTGCTTAACACCTGTGGTGTTATTTAATAGCCAGCATAAAAAGTCATAAAATTGGGTTAATCATATGGGTGTCCCAACTTATGACTGTCATAACTCACAGAAATTCTGGGCTCCATTATGATCATAAATTGAGGACTAGCTGTAATTTCTGGAGACTATTCTTAGTGAAATGTCTTGCACAAAAAGCAGTTATGCAATATGAATCAGTTGCCGAGTGTCTGAACTTCGATCACATGACGATGGGCATGCTGCAATGGTTCTAAGTGTGGAAAAAGTCACTTTTTTCAGTGCCATAATTTCGAGCTGTTGTAAGTCGAGGACTGCCACCCTGTATTTCCTTCCTTCATCTTTTTCGTTAGGTTGACTTTGTTGTATTTGTATTATGTTGGATTAATATGTTATATTTACATTATTATAAAGTATACAAGTAACCATGCGACAAGAAGATGGGTGGCTAATAAATTTTGTACAAATAAATAATGAGCAAATAAATAAACCCAATGGGAAAGGAGAGAAAATGATCCTCGGGTAAGAAGATGCCAAGCGGGAGGAAAAAGAGATAAAAAACCCCTCATATATTTTGTTCAGACAGTCTATGCCTGACCGGACAACTCTGCCCCCTCAAAAATGATGCAGGTTGACACATCATTTGCATTTGTACATTTTGAAGATGCTACTATGACTCAAATAAGTATATAATTAATTTCATGACAGTGGGCAGAATCTTGATCGGTTAGCTTTGTGCTGGTTTAGCCTGTCCTGGTGCCAAGTCTTTGAAGAGAATTTGAAGGCTCTTGCTCGTCTTTCTTATGTCATTTCTTTCCAAATTAGACAGACCTTCAGAGAGAAGAGGCTATCAAAGAGATCTTCAGAATGATGGCTGTCTTCCACAAAGGACGATCCGTGTCCAGTCTATCTTGTTTACTCGGTTGAAAAATATGCCGTCTTTATTGATGCTGACACTGAGTTTGATCCACGTTGTGCACTAGATTGTGGGCCAATGTATAATTGTTTCACGTACAGCTGTAATTCCTGTATGTGGAAGACAAGCAAAAGATGGGTAAACTTTCTCTGGTTAGAGGATGTTCTTTTGTGTGGGTGTGGCTGTGTATGCATGGGTTTGTGTGTATGTGTGTGTGTTATTCTAAGACTCACAAAAGAATGACACTGTCAAGTTGATGTCACTGGAGCTGAAAGGACTCTTGATATGAGATTTTGGTAAAGTTTGGGGGAGGAAAGGGGGCGGGCAATCTGTTGTCCAAGGGAAACAAAGGAATGAATACACAGACAAACAGACACACAATAGCACTTTGCATTGAGACCTACATACCTCTCCACAGTGCTTTACAGCCTCTCTAAACTGTTTACAGAGTCAGCGTATTTTCCCCAACAATCTGGGTCCTCATTTTACCGACCTTGGAAGGATGGAAGGCTGAGTCAATCTTGAGCCCTGTCAGGATCGAACTGCTGGCAGGTGGCAGAATTAGCCTGCAGTACTGCATTCTAACCACTGTGCCACTACGGCTCTTACACACCTACTCCTACATATATTTTTTCTGATTGATATAACTAAGAATGCCACATGGCATTAAAACATGTTTTAATCTATGAACTCATTCCAAACATAGAGTCCTGACACTTTTAGGAGTTATGTTGATATATATACTAAATATTTGAGCTATATTTTATTTTTGTGTGGGCTCTCATCTTTGAAATGGCTACGATCAGGAGTGAGATTCAGCTGGTTTGGACTGGTTCGGGCAAACCAGTAGCTCTGACAATCAGCTGGGTAGCGAACCAGTTCGCTCCGACAATCAGGTGGGCCCTCCTGCCTCTCTGCTTTACTTACCTATATCCTCTCACGTGGCAGAGTGGATTGCCGTGTCTCAGCTGTGTTACTCCCCAGAGATAATGTGGAAGGTACGATATTTTTCGGAGCATAAGATGCACCGGAGTATAAGACGCACCAAGGTTTTGAAGAAGCAAGTTTTTTAAAAAAGTAGGTATGTAGATAGAGGAATAGAGAGGGAGAGAAAGAGAGAGAAATACAGTAGGTAGGTAGGGAGAGAGAGTAGTTAGGTAGGTAGTTAGGTAGATAAAGGGAGAGAGAGGGAGAGAGAGAGAAAAAAATAGAGAGAGAGATAGAGAAATACAGTAGGTAGGTAGGGGGGGAGAGGGTGTAGATAGGTAGGTAGAAGGATAGAGAAATAGAGATAGAGAGGAATACAGTAGATAGGTAGGGAGGGACAGAGTAGGTAGGTAGGTAGAGGGAGAGAGAGAGAGAGAGAGATAGTAGGTAGGTAGGGAGAGAGAGAGAGTAGGTAGGTAGGTAGATATTTCCAGGTGTATTTATCCATGGTTGGACTAGAAGACCTCCAAGGTCCCTTCCAACTCTGCTATTGTATTTGTATTTATATGATACTTTCTGAAATTAACTGTTCCAGAAGGCAGATGAGAATTGTTTAATTTCATGAGTTGCTCCCGAGTCAGTTGAGGAAAGTAGCTGAGTTTTATGTTTTGCTTTAGGAAATATTCTTTGAGGTGAAAGAAGGGAAAGTGGCAGGCCTGCTGTGTACCCTTAATTTTTAAAGAGACAGGCGATGTTGTAAGTGCAGCCTCTTTGTAGCAGATACTCTGTTTTCCAGCAGTTGTGAGACAGCGCTTAAATCAAGGAGAATATGTTTAAATGATGAGCCTTGGGAGCGGGAGAAAAAAACGGTAAAGCGAAACAGTTTATAGGGGGTTGCTTTGGATGCGATCGGCAGCACCAGCACATGAAATGAACTGCTGTGCATCTCTTTCTTTTTTGGCTGCAACAATATTATTTTTAGTTGGGGTCTCTTTGACTGCCAAGTAGCAAAACACTCCATTAACGCAACAGCAGCCCTTCGCACTTGATTTCGAAGAAAAGAAAGTCAACATTTCATTGTTGGAGAATGATCAAAATGGAGAATCTTTATTGCTAAACTCCAGGCAAAGACATTGGCAAGTCTAAAGTAAATATGAAAGGTCACCAGAAGTTCACCCAAGATATTGTTTAGCTTCATAAGCAAAAGGTCACTTCTCATAATAAAAGTTGACCTGGGGCCTGCAGGTCTCCCAGTGGCTCATAAATGATGGCGTCCTTCCTTTTCCTGGCTTGATTCTCTTCAGACTGACTTCTTTTCAAGTTCGCTTGCAAAATGAAGATCCAGCATTTGTTATTATGTACTGTCTAGGCGTGGCACGACAAACCCGCGCTCGTCAGAATAGCGGTTATTAAACCGCGTTGCTAAAGCCGCAACGTCATCACCACGCGTCATCACTGCTGCGACAACAGCGTGGCGACAGAAGGGCCGATTTAAATTAAAGTAAGTGTTAGGATTAGGTTTAGGGGGGCGCAATGCCCATCTTGGGGGTGCCCACCAAGACCCCCGCCAGGGCGGCTGGGCTGACAGCGGCAGCGGGCACGGGGCAAAGAGGGCTGCCCAGCAGCAGCTGGGGCAGGAGGGCAGCGGCCGCGCCCAGCCCACGGGAAGGGTCCAGCTCAACCGCGGGGGGCAGCAGGAAGCCCGCGGGGCCCCCGAGCGGGGCCGGCAGCAGCAGGCGGGGCACGGGCTCCGCTGACGCCGCCCGCCCTGCCTCTTCCTCCGGCCGTCCAAGGAGATGTTGTTGAGGAAGAAGAGGGCGGCCTGCCTCCGCCGCGTGTTGCCGCCCCGCTTGCGAGCCCCTAGGTTTAGGGTTAGGTTTAGGGTTAGGTTTAGGGTTAGGTTTAGGGTTAGGTTTAGGGTTAGGTTTAGGGTGGTAGGCGCAGATTTGCCCTCCGCGGTTATGTCACCGCAGTAGGGTCGTTTTTTTCTTAGTGCTTTGGACGGCGCGGATTTGCCTCCGCACTTATGTCAGCGCGGATAAGGGCTTCACGGTTTTGTGGTGGAACCCTGTCTAGGATAGGGATGCGGTGGCTCAGTGGATAAGACGCTGAGCTTGTCGATCAGAAAGGTCGGCAGTTTGGTGGTTCGAATCCCTGGTGGAGTGAGCTCCCGTTACATGTCCCTGCTTCTGCTTCTCTAGCAGTTTGAAAGCACGTAAAAAATGTGCATGCACTAAAATAAGACCTCCCCTTAAAATATAACCCAGCAGCAGCCATGAGGTGACCACGTTTGCTGTCTTCTGCACCTCAAAAATAATAAGACCTTCCCAAAAATAAGGCCAAGTGTTTATTTCAGGGGTCAAAAGAATATAAGACCCTGTCTTATTTTCGGGGAAATACAGTAAGAATATAGAAGTAGGTCCCTTTTATTGGGCAGCAGTTCTCCAGAATTTCCGGCGTTACTATCTTGTGTCTTTGATTGGAGTTTAAACTCGAGATCTTCTGCATATATAACATGCATACTTCAGTGTAAATGAGGGATAAACATATGTCATCAAACACCCACGCCTATTATGTCTTTTTTCCCCGGGGCTCCAAAAACACAGACAACCATTAGATGGCAGTCAAGAAATACAGAAATCTAAATTCTTTACTGCCCAAATGTCTTGTTTTTGTAAAAAAAAAATGATGACAGCGCTGCTGTCTTGCAAGCTCCGCCCCTTTGGGCATGGAGGGGAGGTCACTGTGCATGCACAAAGGGGACAGAACTTGCGTCAGGATGCCCTTCCACTCTGTTTTTACATTCCAAGAGGTGTTTACAGCAAGCAAATGACAGAGTTTATTGCTCAAAGACATTCTAATTCTGAGGATCTACCCCTACGGCTTGCTAGGCAGCTCATTCTGCATTGGGGGTTGTGGTGAAGGAAGTTAAAGATTTGTAGGGTTCAAGGCAGAGGTGATATTCAGCCGGTTCAGACTGGTTCGGGCGAACCAGTAGTGGCAACCTGAAAGTGAGCCCTAACCTGCCCACCTGCCCCAGCTCTATGCTGTCCTATTTAGCCACATTTTCAAAGCCATGTGCATGCGTGAAAGCTACACACATGAGCAAGTGCACGCACGAAAGGTGCACACATGTGCAGAAGGCATGCATGCTCACAAAGAGAGAGTGCACGGGCACAGCGAACCAGTGGTAAACTTCTGGGAAACCCACCTCTGTTTCCAGGTGTGCCCAACATTCTTGATGCCACTCCTAGTTGCTGTCCCCTGGCTGGTTGGCATGGAATGAAGAAAAAGGAAGAAAGGTCCTAACATCACACCTAGCTTACAAAAGGTTCCGCGCTTCTACTATTCCTAAATTAAAAGCATGATCTTGCTCACTACCCAAATCTTTAGTGGTTTACCATAAAAACCCCAAAGCTCATTTCCTTTCAGTCAATCACATCAATGACAACAACAACAACAATATAATAAAAATCTGTTTTAAAAGGCACACTTCTAAGGTCTTATTTGCAGAGGGTATATTCCAAAGAATTAAGTGGCTGCAGCTCTCAATTGCGAGAAACAAATTAACGCAATTTGAAGACACGTCTTGTCAGAGCGGCTCACTCACTGGGAGGAGAATGCATACAGGAATCTTCTCTCAAGGAGTTGGGACCTATGGAGTTTTATAGTAGTAGCCGGCCTTATATATTTTACACAAGATAGCAAGATTGGGAGGCGGCACCGGCCCTGTTAACAAGGTCCCCACAGACAGATACAGAGCAAGTGATTTAACGGAACAGAACCTAGAGTGGTGCCTGTATTCTTTTGCAGCTGCCTTGAGAAAAACACGCCTGCTCTTTCCAGTCCAATGATCTCATGTTTCTTCTTGCCACCTGACATTAAGAGCTCTAGGTCTGTGAAACAGCCACCATTTTTAAGGGGACCTTTGTGTTTTGGAACAGGTCACGTGAACTGAAAGATTGAGGGTGAGTTGGAGGGGAGAAGGATGGGGAAGAGGATGCATTTTGCTTACCGTACTGAATTATTTCTGCTACGGAGCACAAGTGAGTATATTTCATGGTTATATTATCCCTACAGTACGTAAGAGGGAGGAGAAGGAGACTGAAGTTACGAGTGTCTAGGAATCAAGACTAGAAGAGCAAGTGTGATTCATAGATGAGCTTTGGAGAAATGGTGTCCTCACCTTCCCCCTGTTGGAGAGACTGATCAGCCATCAAAAGATTGATGCAGGTGCAACCCCTTTGGCAAGGTAGGATGTAAACAAGGAGGACCCTCTGGTAGAAAAATGCCTGGAGATACAAAGGGAGAGGCTAGTGGGGGTCTTTTAGGAACATGTTGCTCACATTTTGGGTTTCCTGAAGCTATTGCAATTTAAAGAAAAAAGTGGCATAGAACTGACTGCTGAAAGGGCTTGAAGCTGTCCCTGGGGAGATATATAAGAAGAAAGTTCTGCCTCTGGTATGATCCACTTGTCCCTGCTCTTGCTTCTGTTTGAAAAATACATCTTGACCACAAATTGGCTTCCTGAGCTTTTTTTAGAAATTCTTTTTTTTTTTAAACGGCAATAGCAATCTACAGCTGTATAGCAAACTGTGGACACCTATTTGAGGCGAGGCAGGGAGAGCCGTGAGTGTTGGGAAGGGAAGAACAAAACACGGTTGAGATAAATCCACGATTGAGTATTGATTAGATTGCTCCTTAGAGCCACTTTGTAAGAGCATCTGTCGATTGTTCTCACAATTCCAAAATTCTATCCCTAAAACTTTGAGAACTCACGGGATGTTATCTTTAGGAAAGGAAATTATATATATATGTATGTATGTATATATATATACATATATATATTTGTTATATTTATGATGATAAATAAATAAAGGGAGACTAGTATAGATCTATTTCAAGCTATTTAGCTCTCATCAGCTAGCCATACCCCATGTTGGGAATCGAACCTGTGCTTATTTGGGCATACCAGGGGTTGTGACTTTAAATATATATATATATATATATATATATATATATATATATATATATATATATATATATATATATATATATATATATATATATATATATATATATATATATGTGTGTGTGTGTGTGTGTGTGTGTGTGTGTTTGTTTTGTGTCACAACCCCTGGTATGCCCAAATATGGGAGGAAGCATACTGCTTCCTTTCTCTGTCTATCGGCTCATCACAAGAGACCATCCAGACAGAAAGCCATTATTTTTACTGTTGCCTTTGTTACATTTGTGTTGCATTTGTGCTGATAAATAAATAAAGGGAGACTAGTATAGATCTATTTCAATATATTGTGTGTGCATATGTGTGTGTGTATGTGTTTGTGTGTTAATACCACTTTATAATGCTTTGGTAAGGCCACACTTGGAATACTGCATCCAGTTTTGGTTGCCACGATGTAAAAAAGATGTCAAGAGTGCAAAGAAGAGAAACAAAGATGATTCGGGGACTGGAGGCTAAAACATGTGAAGAATGGTTGCAGGAACTGGGTCTGTCTAGTTTAATGAAAAGAAGGACTAGGGGAGACATGATAGCAGTCTTCCAATATCTCAGGGGCTGCCACAAAGAAGAGGGAGTCAAGCTATTCTCCAAGGCACCTGAGGGTAGAACAAGAAGCAATGGGTGGAAACTAATCACAGAGAAGCAACTTAGAACTAAGAAGAGATTTCCTGACAGTTGGAAGAATTAATCAGTGGAACAACTTCCCTCCAGAAGTTGTGAATGCCCCAACACTGGAAGTCTTTAAGAAGATGTTGGAGAACCATTTGTCTGAAGTGGTGTAGGGTTTCTTGCCTAAGCAGGGGGTCAGACAAGAAGACCTCGAAGGTCCCTTCACAATTCTGTTATTCTATTCTGTTCTATGTGGCATCCAGGGTTGACTCTCTTATCGATCAGGCAAATTCCACATCATTTTTCTCAAATTTCCCCCATAAGCAAGTATTCCCGGTCCTAAGTCGAAAGTTCATCCTTGCAGAGGGAAAAAAACGCTACCTCCCTCAACTAGTCAAATAATGTTCATTACTTCTAACAGAAATCTTAATTATACTGTCACCACACGAGGCTCCCTTGAAATAAGCTATTGCTTCACATCACTGGCGCCAAACTTGACCTAATTTGCATTGTGATTAGATTCTCTCCTCCCCTCCCCATTTTCAATCTTACATGGCACATGCAGAAATGCGCAGAGATTCACAAAACCAGATAAGTTGGAAATTATGTCACTACCAAATATGACAAAAACAGGCTCTGGATAAGTCACGACGAGCTTCTGATAATCGAAGTAGGATGGCAGCTCAGAAGCTAAGATGAAGGGTATCCTTGCTCCCGGGCAGGACGCAGCTCGGTGAGAAGACAGACAGCGTTAGGAAAAACCCTGGCATGTCACTGTCACCCATTGCAGGGGAAATGAAGTTGTCCTCGCTTGAACAAGCTGTCGCTCTCTGCCTGAGGCATTGACAGGTAACTTTGTTAAGTTGCTTCACAGGGGCCATTCTTCAGAGGGTGTCTGCGTTGCTTGCACGGAGCAGAAGAAAAGTTAGCTATTGGTATCGCGTGAAAAAGATGCGGTGAAAAATCAATCTCTCCCAAGGAAAAAAAAAGTACAGAAAGGTTAGCAGTATTAAATGTTTTGTTTTATTTATTTATTTATTTATCTGCTTATTGATTGATTGATGTTTGCCAAACATGTACAAGATAACAGGTGTAAGTATAAACATGGACATGAATGAAGGAAATGAATAGAAGTCAATGGGGACAGTAGGACAGGGGTGCTGGTGCGCTTATGCACGGCCTCTTTACGGACCTCTTAGGAATGGGGTGAGGTCCACGGTAGACAGTTTCAGGCTGAAGCTCTGAGGATTTGGGGATGTAACAACGGAGTCAAGTAGAGCATTCCAGGCGTTGACCACTCTGTTGCTGAAGTCGTATTTTCTGCAATCGAGTTTGGAGCGGTTTACCTTGAATTTGTATCTGGTTTGGAGGTGGCGCAGTGGTTAAATGCAGCACTGCAGGCTACTTCAGCTGACTGCAGTTCTGCAGTTCGGCTGTTCAAATCTCACCGGCTCAAGGTTGACTCAGCCTTTCCTCCTTCCGAGGTGGGTAAAATGAGGACCCGGATTGTTGTTGGGGGCAATATGCTGACTCTGTAAACCGCTTAGAGAGGGCTGAAAGCCCTATGAAGCGGTATATAAGTCTAACTGCTATTGCTATTATTAGATTTATATGCCACCCTTCTCCCAAGGACTCAGGGCGGCGTACAACATTAAAAGAAACACATAATACAGAAGTTTAAAAAAATTAAATAGAATATCCCAAACAAACCCAATTAGAATTAACAATAACATTTTTTTTTAAAAAAAAATCCGAATTAAAATTAACAAAGATCAATAATTTATTTTGTTTTGTTCAGGCCAGGCTGGCTTGCTGGAAAAGCCAACTTTTTAGGGCGCGTCGGAAGGACCAGAGGTCGGGGATTATACGAAGCTCCAGGGGCAGCTCATTCCAGAGGGAAGGCGCTCCCACAGAGAAGGCTCTCCCCCTGGAGATCGCTAGCTGACACTGTCTGGCCGACGGCACCCTGAGGAGGCCAACACTATGGGATCGCACTGGATGATGGGAGGCTACCAGTGTAAGGTGACCAGATTTTCAGATTGGAAAAGAGGGACGCCCTTGACCGGGGGGGGGGGGGGCTTTATTTTTTAAAATTTTTTTTGTCAAAAGGTCACCCCAGGACACTGAAACCAGCATAAATACGAATCTCTTGCCAAACAAAATTTTGATCATGTGACCATGAGGATGCTGCACTGTCTGGCCGACGGCACCCTGAGGAGGCCAACTCTGTGGAATCGTACTGGACAGTGGGAGGCTACCAGTGGCAGTAGGTGGTCTCGCAGATATCCTGGGCCTAAGCCATGGAGCGCTTTAAAGGTCATAATTAGTACCAACTTTCATTTTGCAGAGGACATTTTGAGAAGGAGCTAAGGGATTCGGAGCCTCTCCCAACCCCATATTTTCTCATTAGGTCCCAGTTTCATAGTCCCTAGTCTCTCCATTCACATCACTTTTCAATGTCCCAGAATTTTGGCTAGTGGCTTCTAGTTGCCAATAATCATTTCCAAAGGACACAAGATAGTGGTTAGCAATTCTGGTTCATAAAAGGGAATTCAATGGATTGGCCAGAGAATTACTCTGATTTCCAATATATTTATGATCACATTTAAGGAAATCTTATTTCACATTTTGAATAAAGAAATTATCTGCATTTTTTTCAGTATTACAGGTGAAACTCAAAAAATTAGAATATCGTGCAAAAGTTCATTTATTTCAGTAATGCAACTTAAAAGATGAAACTAATATATGAGATAAGACTCATTACATGCAAATCAAGATAGTTCAAGCCATGATTTTTCATAATTGTGATGATTATGGCATACAACTCATGAAAACCCCAAATCCACCATCTCAGAAAATTAGAATATTACATGCAATCAATAAAACAAGGATTGTACATAGAATAATATCGGAGTTTACTGAGATTCTGAAATTTTAAAAGTATACTATAAAACCAGTATTTATAAAGTGCAATATAGAGAGGGAGGAGGGAGGGAGAGGGAGAGAGAAAGGGAGGGAGGGAGAGAGAGAGAGAGAGAGGGAGAGAGAGAGAGGAGAGAGAGAGAGAGAGAGAGATTTTTTTCAGTGAGAATTCTAGAAATTACTGATTTAATTCATAAATAATAAAAAAGATCTTTTTATCCCTAAACTGAATAGCATTCATTCATAGAAATGTATTTGAATCTCTTGCCAATTATATTATAATATATTCCAACTTCCCTTACAGCCTGCTATATAATATTGAAACATTCTGCAGTGAACTGCTTCTTAACTACTTTTTAAAAGATGTATTGTAGATCATCTTTAGGGATTTTTAAATTGCAAGAGACCTACATTTCGATCTTTTTAAGAAACCTATATTATTCAAACATTTCAAACATCCAGAACAGCTTGGATTGTCTTGTCTCTGTGGTAGGGAGGAGTGAATTTAATTTTCCTCCCTCCTCATTTTTTCTATGTAAGCCATTTTCAACAAAGATAAATTGAAAAATGAATTACTTAATCAAATGTACTTGATGTCAAGAATGCACTGGTGAAGATACACACACACACACACACACACACACCAAACTGTACAACTCACATAGTTAAGCCCTATGTTTCTTTCGCTGCTGGAATAAAAAAATTTAAGAGATAGATTTTAGATTATTAGCTTGTTAGACTACATTGTACTCAATAAAGCATCCTACTAAATAATGTATATGAAATTAGAAAGAGAAGTTAACAGGATTCCTATGCACTGTACATCTCTGTATATTTGTGTGGGTGAGTTAAGAACAGGCTGTCATTGTTGCTTTAAAAATAACCTGACATAATCACACTTTATGAAGTAGTCACTATTTGGCACTAAATACTACGAAATCTGGAAAGCAGAGGGGGATCGCTGATTTGTTGCATAATCCCTATCAAACTGAAAAGGATTGATGTTTCCATCTTTCTTTTCCCTGATCAAACTCCTGTTGTTATCTCTCCTATGGGCAGCTGAATGATGCTCTCTTCTGCTGACATAACAGCAAGTTTTGTGAAGCTCAGGGAGCCATTTAAGGAAGAGACTGATCCCTGTCTCAGGCAGAATATGACCAGGAACAAAGATTGGAAAGTAATGCTCTCCTGGGTTAACTAGAAAGGAAGTATTTCACAGCTAGAAAAGGCTTTCCGAAGACTGATTAGAATTCTAAATCAGGGGTGGGATTCAGCCGGTTCGTACTCGTTCGGGTGAACCGGATGCTAAGTTTACATCTGGTTCGCTGAACCGGTTGTTGCAAAGACTGGCTGGCCCCACCCACCCCTCTCCTCCCAGGAGTCTCTACGTGGCCCATTCATCATACCTGGTAAGTACAGGGTCTGTGCAGAAGTTCTGGGAGGGTGAAAAAAGGGCCTACCAGAAGTTCTGGAAGTCTGGAAATGGGCCCTTTTCTGGTTTCCGGAGGGCCTCCGTAGCCCGAGGGAGACTGTTTTCTCCCTCCCGGAGGCTCAAGGAAAGACCCCGGAGCCTAGGGAGGGTGAAAATTCCCCCCTGCCATGAGGAGGCTGAGTAGGCCATGCCCCCATGGCCATGCCCTGCCCAACAACCAGGCAGAGAACCGGCTGCTAAAAATTTTCAATCCCACCCCTGTTCTAGATGTATTAGGACTACGGCTCTTTTGGTGAGCTGGCTGGAACTTATGAATGGATCACTCACATTGAAGAAAGCTGGGCTTGAAAAGAAACTTGACTAAGTGTTTAGAAGCTGAGCTTGGGAAAGGAGAGAAGAAAGATTGATATAAGAGTGATTCCCCCCACCCTCCCGCCACTCTAATATCTACATCATGCTTTGTACCATAGAGGCTATAATCCTGGCTGAGTTTTCTCTACAATATGAACAAAGTAACTGAAAGAATGCTAGTTTAGTTGCAGATCATATCGATTGCATAACATGTTTCCTATGGAGCCTTTGCTGCTCTCTGCACTTGATTTGCTAATAGGCATTTTATTGCCTGGCTCAATAACACCATCAATGGCACTGATGGGGTTACGTAGCTGGGTAATGAGATGTCTGCAGGGAAACCTCTGCAAACAGGGAAATAAAACCACATAAAAGCATATAAAAAACCACCACAAACTACATAAAGTTCACAATCAAGGTAATCCTGTTCATCAAAACAATCAGTATAATGAATGCAGCAGCTCTGTCATATGACTGGATCCTAATGTCCCTTTAACAAAGCTGTATTTTCAGGGCTGGCTTTGTGAAAAGCCAGCAGAGACAGGTTCATCCTAACCTACTTGAAGTAATAGATTAACAGATTAACCGAGTTGGAAGGGACCTTGCAGGTCATCTAGTCCACCCCCCTCCCCAAACAGATGACCCTACATCTGCCTCTACCTAGGATCGAACTCACAACCTCCTGATTGTGAGGCAAGAGCTCCACCTTTAGGTGGATAATGATTCACAGGGCAGGTACCACAGCAGAGAAATCTCTCTTCCTGCTTCTTGCATGGCGACGTTCCCCAGCTGATGGGACCCAAAGTATCGGCCTCTTGCTCGACCTGATTGAATGGGTAAATGTAAGTGGGGAGAGGGGAATCTCTCATTTCACAAAGAAATTTATTCTCCAAAGTACCGGAAGGGAGAACAAGAAGTAACGGGTAGGAGTTGTTAAAAAGAGACCGAACCTAGAAGTAAGGAGAAATTTTGTGACAGCCGGATCAATTAATCAATGGAACTGTTTGTCTCCTGAGATTGTGAATGCTCCATCACTGGAGGTTTTTTGAAAAATAGACTGGAGAACAATTTGACCCAGATGGTTTAAGGCTCCTGCATTGAGTAGGAGGTTGGACTACAAGGCCTCAAAGGTCCCTTCCCGCTCTTTGATTCTATGCTTTTAAAAAGGAATGGCTCTGTTTTGTCCTTAGTGTGACCCTTTTACATCTTTCAGGGGAATGGAAGCGAAAGAAAACAGCAGGGTGTTTTTTTTTCCCCCCCTTTCAAAAGCATCCTTTGCAAGGAAGATTGCTGCGTGAATGGCTCTCCAAATATCCCGAGGAACCTTATAGGCCAGTTAACGCTGGGTTTCGTGCCAATTATATTTTCCCGAGAGGTAAATTAAAACAGCATTTCATTTCTTTGCTGCAAGTCTTTTCTCTGCCAATCCAATGCCTGGCATTATCGCACACCGTATCAAAACTGGAAAGGATTTAAAACTTGTTTGTGAAGATTTTATGACTGGCCTTCCCACCTTTTGACCATTAATCAGTCCAGCAATTCTTTTTGGTGGGCCTTGGGACCTGCAATCAATGGCAACTATGCAATATGGTGAGCTGGTCCAAGGATCTAGAACCGTGATGGCGAACCTGTGACACACATGCCATAGGTGGCACGCAGAGCCCACTCTGCGGGTACGCGAGCTGTTGCCCCAGCTCAGTTCCACTGTGCATGCGCACATACCTCCCATTTTCCAGCTGATTTTGGGTTCTCTGCTGCAAATGTGCAGGAGTCAGGGTACACGTGGGAGATGTGCGTGCATGCGTGGGGGGGTAGGGGGTTGGGCATGCATGAGGGGGGCCGTGGAGGACCGTGGTGCCCCCTGTGGCCCATTTTTGGTCACAGGTGGCTTCAGGGAGGCCTGTTAGGCCCAAAATGGAGCAGGGGGTTCACACACGCATGCTCGGGGGTGGGGGGAGCCCGAGGGGGGGCGTGCACACATGCGCAGGGAGAACAATTATGGGTGCAGGCATATGCACACACGTGCGCTGTCATGTGCATTGCGCACACTTTCAGCACCTGACGACAGAAAGGTCACTGATCTAGAAGAATGCAGGTTCCTGAGTTAGGTCCCAAATTAATGCAGGCTTGGTTTTATGATTAATGTATTTCTAAAGTCCTTAATAGCCATTGGAAATCAGAAGTCATTTTGCATAATGTTAGATAGATTTAAGCCTGACCTATACTTAACAATATATGGCAGGGCCAATGTGGATTCGGCATTTACGATGTGAAGTTCTGGTTTTCCTGTCTTTGAAGCACGTATGTTGTTGTTGTTTTTTTGTGAGAGAAAGGAGCAGATGCGTTTATCAAATTCTGGATATGCCATTTGGAGATGAATGAGTCAACGGAGACAACTGTCGCTCCAGTTGTCAGCTGTGTTGAGAAAGAGGACCAGTTGCGTGCATGAGGCATGTTAAATCATCTCTGGCATTTCAAGAGGGAAGCTGAAACCGAAAGCATTTACTCCTTAGACCACAAGGGAGAATCAACCAATGAAGCAAACAAGGAAAATATTTTTTTTTTAAACATCAAGAGATTGGTAAATCGTTACGAAGAGATACCTAATACCATGTGCATCCTTGGTACTTAATGTTTCACTCCAGATCTTGATTAATAACAGACTGGACTAGAACAACTTGTCTACAGCACTGGAGATGTTACACATTGAAAGGTACATGTCACTTGGGGTTAGGCTACCTTGACTCAAAACGAAAACCCTGAAATGAGCTATTTTGAAGGAAAATGTGTCGTTAGCATTTTGCAGTATATCCTCAGATATACAGGCAGTCCTTGACTTGCAACCAATTTTTAGTGTATCGTTCAAAGTTACAACGGCATTGAAAAAAAGTGTTTTTCACACTTACGACCATTGCACCATGGTCATAATTTGGACACTTGACAACTGGTTCATATTTAGGACAGTTGCGGTGATCATGTGATCACCTTTTGCGATCTTCAGACAAGCCAAGTCAATGGGGAAGCCATTGAGTAACTTAGCAACAGTAGTGATTCACTTAATGACTGTGGCAAGAAAGGTAATAAAAAGGTCAACATCTCACTTAACAACTGTCTTGGGCATTTTGGGGGTGCTCAATTGTGATTGTAAATTGAGGATTATCTCTATTACAGGAAACTACCTGAGATGTCAACCCTGAAACTGACCTGACCAGGGCCATACTGGAACTTCTATGTTGCCATACTGGAGTTGAGGAAGGTCTTCAGCATCATGACTGATGCTGATGTGACTGATTATTTGGGGTTTGAGGAAAAACAATCTCTTTTAACTAGGTGAAAACTGCAGGAACTTTTAGAGTCGGTTTTTGTTAAAATATTCATGACTGGGAAAGACACAGGAACAAGGTCAGCCAAAGAATAGACATAGCAACAAAGTCAGCCAATGGGAGCTTAAACAGATCTGAGACTGTGAAGAGAATTGAAACAGAAACTTAAGCAGTCTGCTGATCTGAGAAGCAAACTAGCAGTCTGTCTGGGCTTGTCTGCTAAAATGAAACTACAGTATTTTTCGGAGTATAAGATGCACCAAGGTTTTGAAGAGGCAATTTTTTTAAAAAAGTAGGTAGGTAGATAGAGGGATAGAGAGGGAGAGAAAGAGAGAGAAATACAGTAGGTAGGTAGGGAGAGAGAGAGAGTAGTTAGGTAGGTAGGGAGATAAAGGGATAGAGAGAGAAATAGAGACAGATAGAGATACAGAAATACAGTAGTTAGGTAGGGAGAGAGAGAGAGTGTGTAGGTAGGTTGGTAGGTAGAGGGATAGAGAGAGAAATATATATATATATATATATATATATATATATATATATATATATATATATAGATAGATAGATAGATAGATAGATAGATAGAGAGAGAGAGAGAGAGAGAGAGAGAGAGAGAGAGAGAGAGAGAGAGAGAGAGAGAGAGAGAAATACAGTAGATAGGTATGGAGAGAGGGGGGGAGTAGGTAGGTTGGTAGGTAGAGGGATAGTGAGAGAGAAAAAGAAATACAGTAGATAGGGAGAGAGAGAAGGTAGGTAGGTACGTAGGTAAATAGAGGGGGAGAGAGAGAGAAATACAGTAGGTAGTTAGGGAGAGAGAGAGTAGGTAGGTAGATAGAGGGATAGAGAGAGAGAAATACAGTAGGTAGGTAGGGAGAGGTTTCCAGGTGTATTTATCCATGCGCTGGAGAAAGAAATTGCTGACAATCTGCAGCACCCAAGACTTAGTTTCTGCTGGCACAGCACTTGGTCAATGTAATTCTCAGTTAAAGAGCTTTCCAAAAGGAAAAAAAAGGTTTTGCACTCTGCAAACCTCCCAAAAACGGCCCATATTTTGTGAAAACAGGCCTGTTTTTTTTAAAGGCATGAATAGCCTGGGGGGGGGGCTTGCAGAGTGCTCCTGGGGGGCAAAAATGAGCAAAAAACAGCCCGTTTTTCACAAAAATGGGCCTGTTTTTTGTCAAAAATATTGCATGCATAGCCTTAACCCTGGAGGCTTATAGAGTGCTGTTGGGGGCTGGGGGGCGGAAAACGGCCCATTTTCTGGTCATTTCTACCCTCCGCAGCCCCCAAGAGCTCTCTGAAAGCCTCCATAAGGCTATGCACGGCCATTTTGGTGAAAGGGGCAGAAACTGCTGTATTCGATGTATAAGATGCACCCAGATTTACAGCCTTGTTTGTGAGGAAAAGAGGTGCGTCTTATACTCCGCAAAATACTGTAACTGTGTGTGTTTGCCTGTAACTCTCCTACCTTGTGTTTACTTGGAAGAACCACCTGTTGGTATTGTACATTTATTCATCTATTCTTATGTATATAAAGAAGTTAATGAACCCAGCTGAATCAGTTATCTGTGTGTGCTTTCTGGATTAGATTTTTCTGCAACAAACTCTGACAGTTTTCACCAAATATGTGCCAATATGATTTTTCCCATAAAGCTATCCTTTGAGGAATCTACCTGCCTCGGAGTTTTGCTTACTATGCATCTATTACTTGGAACCCTGACATGAAATAGATAAAGCCTCAGGTTCTGCTGTGTCATGCCTTCAATGCCCATATTTGAACAATTATGGTTTTCTGAGGAGACTCTTAATGGAGTGATCTACCGTATTACAATTCCATGACTTGCAATAGGCTTGGATTTCAACTATCATCGCTTCTGTCCATGTGACTGTAGATGATAAATATTGAAGTCCAAAACTTTTGGCGGGATCTCATACTGAGAAAATCAATATTAGAGCTTTTTCAGGCCGGGTTTTCCGAAAGGGAGAGTGATTATTAAATCAACTGAAACTTTCTGGGATAGAATTGATATATTCTATAGAATAGATAGATATTAATGAAAGTCTTCATAGCCCCTTCCAACAAAATTATTTCAAAAGGAGATCAGGTTTGGTTGGAAAGGAGTAAAATGTACTTATTATGCAGTGGATGTTGCCAACTATATTTTACAGCTTCAAGGGACTCACATATTTATTCAAACTGTCTGTTGATGACCTTCAAAAATGAGAAAAGTTTTTATTTTTTTAGTCTTTAAAACAGGGCAATATGCATCAAAGCACTTACAGGATGGGAAAAAAACCAGAAGTTCTCTTTAGCCTATTTCATTATTTCAGAAAAGTAATTGCAGGTTTTATATAGCGAATTATAGTTCACTTTGCCTGAGTTCTAAACAAGTAGCATGTTATCTCGGTACCACCAACTCTAGAAAAATGAGCAGTATGATGATGATGATGGTTGTTGTTGTTGTTGTTATTATTATTATTGTGCTAATGGTCAATACGGTTTGCTGCCAACGTTCTAGATATCAACCAAGTACCTTCTTAAAATATAAGATGTTCTGAGTAGAGCAGTTTTTTGCAGTTCCACTGGTGTTATTGCAAGAAGCTGCAATTTGTTGATGTATCTTGTAAAATTCTTGGACATGGTGTCCAGTGCCCCAATGACAATGGGTATCACTGTTACACTCTTCATCCATAGCCATGTAGTTTCGATGGCCAGGTTGCGATATTTCATTATTTTTTCTAGTTCTTTTTCTTTGACTCTGGCATCTCCAGGGACAGCGATATCAATAAACTGTACATTTCGGCCCTCCACAACTGTGATATCTGGCAAGTTGTGCTTCAAATGACGATCCGTTTGTATTAGAAAGTCCCACAAGATCTTCACCTTCTCATTTTCGATAACTTTTTCCACTTTATGTTTCCATGACTTTCTGGATACAGGTAAATCACATGTTTTACATAATGACCAGTGGATTAATTTTATTTTATATTATTATTATTATTTGGTTAATCTTTTGTGAGATTCACAGCCTTTGGGGCTGGTTGGTAGCTCAACAGCTCAAGTCCTGTTCAAGTCTGATAAATTTAAAATTTCCAAATAGAGAGGTAGCGCTTTGAGTATTGCTCCAAGGGCTCCAATTACAATCGGGACAACACACGATTTCTTTTTCCACAGTTGCTCAACTTCAATTTGCAAGTCCCGGTACTTTGTGATTTTTTTCAATTCTTCAATTCGAATCTTCAATTCGTTGTTGTTGTTATTATTATTATTATTGTACATCTCATGTTGATGCACCCAAAGGTTTTTATTGAGATCACTTGTAAATTTATTGCCTAGATTGCATTTGAATTAGAAAAATTCATTTGTTATCCATGGATTTGATAAGACCAGATTCGGAGTTCCAAGAATGAGTCAATTTCTGGATCAAAAGAAGAATTTGGAAAGGGGAATTCCATGTTCCCGTATTTTAGCATGCAAAAAATTAGTGATGGCTATTTATGTGGGATTTTTTAAACTTCCACCATGTATTTGAGTTTGACTTACATGCACCCTCTTTGTATTTCCCTTCCATGAAATTAAGGCCACTGTTTTAAATATTATGCTTAAAGGAATGCAGATTTTAGGTTTCTTCCATACCATTCCTTTCTGCCAGTCCTTGTCACTATACTGTCATCTGTCTTCTGCAGCTATTAATTTCCAGCTCAGCTAAAGTGCAAGAGAAAATGCCATGAATATAGTTTTAGAGCATTAATTAACTGTTTTTATTGGTATGAACTTTTGCCTTGCCTCAATTCTCAGCTCTCTGTTCCCCCTGCTGAAGTATAGTAAGTAGGTGCATTACTGCAGATGCGAGAAAGAACCCTTGTGTTTGTTATTTCTCCATTATGATTTGCTAGTTTTTTAAAATAAAATTGATTACTTTAATAATGGGACCTTGAGTTAAGCTGAGAATTTTGAAATTGGAGTATTTGTTTGGATGATTGGTAAATGCTAAAGAAAGGTATGCATTCTAATATTCTCTTTTTCATTTGCTTCCAATGCAGATTGGAATAGGCACAGGAAGGCAGGTTTTACTTGTATGACTTAAATGGTTCTACCTATGACAAAGTTCTTTTGCAAAAAATAAAAAGAATAGGCTTCTAGTGAAGTATTAAGTATTACTTCAGGTTTTTTTTTACATTTGACTTAAAATAAATTCATCTTTGTTTTGTTCTTTTACTGTCCGATGACTGCTCTTTAATATGCTAGGAATATTTTGCTATATTAGCACTAAAAACAATAGTTTTTAAGAACATAAATTTAGAGATTTATAGTACTAGAAAGAACCACCAAATGTAATTACTGTTCAGGGTAAGAATTCAAATTTAACCATCCTAGACAGATGGCTATATAGCCTTTGCTTGAACAAATATCCCCCTTTTAACCAAGCAATATAAAAAGCATAACAAGAATAGAATAAAATAGAATTGAATTGAAGAAGCAAAACACAAAAATAATAAAAACTTTACAATCAAAAATAATTCAAACTGATATAATATACTGTACATATACAACTATCAAGAATCTTTGTTAGGACTACAAAACCTCTCTTAGTTGCATTTTTAAAAACAAGTATGTTTTTAATATAAAATGCCTACCTGCTACCATGAAATATGTAGTTCATAATTTCAAAAGGTGAAGACATTAATCTCTTCCAAAATGAGTAGAAGGTACATAAAAATATTCTTTAGGCTGCAGATATGTAATCTATCTTTGATATACAGTACATCAAAAAAGTTTTCTGACAAGTGTCCAATTAATAAAGTGCTAAAGGACTAGACAGTTTCATAATGGAGATTAACTGCAGTATTTAAAGTAGCCACTTGCTTTCAGCCCCTGGGAAATTATTTGGCATTCAGAATGGAAAAATGAAAAAGAATTAGCTAGTGGTTGTAATTGAAATGTTTTGCTGATCGAAAGCTAACTTTGATTATAGAAAGGAAAAGGTCTAGTAAAATCTAGAATTGTCATTTATTCCGTTCTTATTCTTACAAGGATAGGCTGAGAAAAAAATTCACCCAGCCACCATTAAAAAGTGAAGGCACTAGGCTGTATTGTACATGCAAATGTTGCCTCTAGCAAGATTAAGGCTGTCTCACTTTTTTCAGTCTTGCCGATTTCTTGCCAAAAAGTCTGCTCAAAGCCTCATTTACATGCCATGCAGAAAGTTTATAATGCCTTCTGCCTTTTCACTCACAAACACACTGAATTGCCTGAGAATTGCCTTCCTAAAGTACTGTCTACAGCTTGCACTTTGCCCAGTACAGCCACAGGAGCTGTAATGGATCCATTGTTTCCAGTTGTGATGGACATTTTGTCAGGAAGCAGGGTGCCAGTTGGGGTGGAAAGAAAGTTGGCATCTTGCAGATAGTTCCAGGAACTGCGCAAGCATTTCAAAGTGCCTCCTTGTATTCACATGAAGCAGACCTAGCATATGAGGTTTGTCTGTATGCTCTATACACTGAGCATATTACTATACAGGGAATCCTCAACTTATGACCACAATTGAGCCCAACATTTCTATTGTTAAGTGAGAACATTTATTAAGTAAATCTTATTTTAAAATTAGCTGATAACCTGGCGTTGTCCGGGTATTTATTTATAGCGGGGGAAATGTCTGGACCAAACATAATTTCTAATGTTGGATTTTCCCCCTTACCAGAGGGAGCCCCCTTGTGGAGTACTGTGAAGCCATTGCCATGGCAAATCCACTGTGCTGTACAGTAGAAGCCTTTTTATGGCAGTACAGCAGAAACCATTTTAAGGCACAAGAGGCTGTATCATAACAGAACACATATCACAAGGGGTGTTAGAGGTGTCTTACCCTCACAGTATTTGTTTCCAGAGAGTAAGTCATCTATGTACCAAGTTTGGTTGAAATTGCTTGAGGTGTGCCAGAATTATGCTGGAATACACACAGACACAGACACAGACACAGACACAGACACAGACAAACACATACATACATACATACATACATACATACATACAAGCAAATATGAAAACAAACATATCTATCTATCATCTATCTATCTATCTATCTATCTATCTATCTATCTATCTATCTATCTATCTATCTATCTATCTATCTTAAATAAAAAAGGTGCATAGGAGAATCCACAGATACACAAATGGTTGAGCTTTAGAAAGAGCAAAAAGAGTCCCAGAAACAGATATAGTTTTGTCTTGCACTTACCTATAGAGGAAACAAAGATTAGTATCAGAGGGAAAAATAATTATAATCACTGATTATAGGAAATTGCAGTCCCCTCCCCTCTCTCTCTGTGAACTGGTGGAATGTCTGAGCTTCCTTACTAAATTATACTTTGAATAAACTTCTAAAGCTTCACTCCATCATCATAATAAGCAACAAGCTATTCTCTTATGACCCAGAGCTGAAAGCTCCCTGTGATCTCTTTTCTGCTTAGTATTCCCGATGTCTTCCAATTTGTTCTAATGATATAATTTGTTCATCATTTGTATCCTTATATATGGGAACATGAAAGAACAGAGATTTACGTTCTCACAGAATTTCCAGATCCCGTTGAGGCCCTTGTTGATCCTGGAATGGAGAAACTGACCAGCCACCTTATCTATACCTTGTTTGCTTTCTGACCTCCTTCAGAGGTGCGTAGAATGAGGACCCAGATTGTTGGGGGCAATATGCTGTCTCTGTAAACTGCTTAGAGAGGGCTGTAAAGCCCTATGAAGTAGTGTATAAGTTAAAGTGCTATTGCTACATCATGAATTTTAAATTCCTCAGTAATGCCATACCTGCATTGCAATAATCCAGGTGAGTATTAGATTACAATAAAGACTCTCTTTCTCTGCGACACACTCACACATTTTACTTCATCTTCTTTTAAGGATCTTGTTGAAAGAAATGTCCTTCTGAGTTCGGCTCCAAGTGGGGAAAAAGACACTGGACACATGGAGGCTGCTTGGAAAGATGGTTTATTGGTGGACAGGACCACATAGCTTGAGTCCTGAACAGAAAAGGTGATCACATGCTTCAATGTTGGTGGAGAAGAGAAGGGCTGACTGAGATGCTGAGTCCCTGGTTTTATCCCCCTCTGGCCTTTGATCTTGAGCTTGTATTCTGATTGGTTGTCAGACTCCCATAGGGCCATGCAGGGGCAACTCTCTAGGCTGCGTTTTGAATCCAGGTTTGGTTGAGTTATCAGATGCCATGTGGTGAGCTGAATAAAGGGCCAATATTATCATGCCTTAATCCCATTCCCCTGGAGCTGAAAGGGAGAACTCTTTATTATGTAAAGTGGACTAGCTTGGCCTTCTTAATGGCCCATTGACAAAGTGGGTTGGGCAGGAAGCTACAGGGAGCTATTCTGTCTTTTAAAACATATTTCTTCCTTTTCACATCCAGAGAAATATTCTGCCTTTTCAATATTTCCTAGGATATTTCATTTTTCTGGGAGAGGGCTGGGTGATAACTTCCTACAATCTTTTTCTTGACCTTTTTAGTCTCCCGGTTCTAAATGCTTCCTTTCTTTCCTAGTTGCAAATCAGCATTAATTGGCACCATCTAATTGGAAGAAGGAGAAATGTAGCAATGAAACATTTGTCCTAATTACCAGAGGCCCACAGGAATACAATTATCTGTTTGAGATTTATTTTGGTTCCACTAATTACTTTTTTAAAAAAAGGCATCATAAGAAACAAAACTACTTTCACCAAGATTACCTGAGCTGAAGCTTGCTTCTATCCCTATTAACTTCCCCTGGAATTGTTGTTCATTCTACATTTGGTTTATATGAAAAATCCAGATTATTTATTTTCTTTTGCAACCCTGTAATCCCTTAATTCAGGGTTGAGTCAGAGTGACTGAATGGAGCTGAGCATTTACTGGCCGGAGTTTGCAGCAGATACTTTCTCTTTGTATCCTGACAGAAACATATCGGTCACTTCCCGGGATTGAACTCTCAACCTTCTGAGTGGTAGGCATGTGTCTTTGCCACTAGGCCACTACACTAAAAATCCAGATTTTATCATTGCATAATGGTAGTATTTACTGATTTTCCTCCCAGATTAGATTGGTATGCTATTCTATTCCATACATGCAGCACTGTTACACCAGGAATTCTTTGAAGTTTTACACCTTTAAATGAAAATCCCCTATGCAGAGATTCTGCCTATTCTTATTTCTTTCTGTTCAGCATGACTGGAGATTAGCGACAGATAAGCCTTAAATTAATCATCTGTGGTCCTCTTGTGTAGGGCACTACAGTTATTAGAACATTTGTATTATTATTACTATTATCACAACAACAGATTTGTATCACAGCGGCCAGTTGTTTCGCTGGATTTGGCATTGATTACTAGTGAGGCTCCACCCAGGGGCCTAGGACATGGTAACGTATTTTCGTAATATGCGTACAGATCAAAGCAGTGCAGCTTTTTGCATTTGACTGATGGTGATTTTGTCCATTTGTAACTGTTTTAAATGTAATTACAGTGCCTTTGGAATAGCACCCAATGTGCCGATTACCACTGGAATTACCACTGCTGGTTTGTGCCATAATCATTGGATTTCGATTTTTAAGTCCTGGTATTTCGCGATTTTTTCATGTTCCTTCTCGGCAACCCTGGTATTGCAATGTCTATGATTGTAACCCTATTTTTCTCAACCAGTGTGATATCTGGTGTATTATGCGCCAGTATTTTGTCCGTTTGTATACGAAAATACCATAAGATCTTGACCATCTGATTTTCAGTGACTTTTTCAGGCTTATGTTCCCACCAGTTTGTTGTTGTTTTAATATTATAATTCCTGCACAAATTCCAGTGGATCATTGGTGCTACTGAATTGTGCCGTAATTTATAATCAGTGTGCATGATTTTTTTACAGAGCTGAGTATGTCATCAACAGTCTCATCAACTTCCTTGCAAAGTCTGCATTTGGCATCATCAGTGGATTTTTTGATTATTATTATTATTAATGTTATTATTTTTTTTACTATTACTATTATTACTTTTTCAAAAGAAAAAAGTAGTGGGATCTCAGTAATTAAAATGAACTGCAACCCTTAGAACAAAATGACTAATTAAAAATTATGCTTTAGTAATCCCCCAGACACACTGATCAGGAAATATTTTTCTTTTCTCCCCCCCCCCCCCCCTTTAAAGCAATACTGGTAAAAAGGAACTGATTTAATATTAGTGTAGAAAGTTTGCTGATCAGAACACAGCTGTGTGGAAACATCATTAAAGATTTTGACAGCTGAAATAAAAGTTAGTCTTTTGGGTTACAAAGGATGTTTCCATGCGAAATGTTCCATGAAGTAGGAATTTTGGGAACAGAACATAGTCTTTAGCAGGCTTGTTTATGTTTCTCAACTTACCTCTTCTTTACTATTGACCATAAACAACAGTCAAACCTGGAAACCAATTTAGGGTCTCATTTATTTGTCACTGTGAAATGAAGGATCACTGGTGTCCTCAAAATGAAGCACATCATTTGAACTAGTTCCTTGCTTTTTATTCTCAGCGGTGCTTTTCCGCTGTACTTAATTGCATCTGTAAGGGAGAAGTGTATTGCAATACCAAAAGCAGTTTAATTGATATAGTTGATTAATCCTCTGAAGGTTATATCTAATCCAGAACAATTATGCAAAATTATTTATTCCCCCCCCCTAATGCCTCTGCAATGGGTCTTCTTCCTCAGCCTTCTTCCTTCTTCCTCAAAATGCTAACTAGAAAGATTAATTAACTTTAAAAAATCAAGCAAATGTTCAGTTATAGAACATGACGGTTTGAGGACCTTTTAAAGTTTTAGATAATATCTTGTTTTGTTGAAGGATATTCTTGTTGTTTTCTTATGATTTACTGGGGGGTGTGTGTGTTAAGGATTTCCTCATGATTTTTAATGATATTTTCACTGAAATTCAGTCTGACCTCAATACTGATCATTTGAAGAGGGTTTCCTGTTTGAGCAGGGATTGGACTAGAAGACCTCCAAGGCCCTTTCCAACTCTGTTATTCTATCATCTTGAATTGTCATCGCCTTTTGTTGTCTGGGGACCCAAGTCCTCATTCTTCCCTTTCTTTTGCATCCAAATTGTGCTATTTATATTTTTCTGAGTCTTATTTTTCTCCTACCTGTTTTCTTGCCAATCATTACAGCGGCCTGATATTCATGAAGGTCACCGGTATATATTGCTGGTGCTGACACATCATGCCCTGTACATGGACTCAATCATTTCAAAGACCTTTGAGTGGCTAATGTGCGTGATCTTTTTATCGGGTCAGGCATAACTGGTTTCTCAGCCTACTAGAATAGCCATGACATTTGAGAGCCTTTTCACCTGGCTCTGTTTCTTTGAAATCAGCTTCTACCATGGCTACACTTGGAGTCCGATCTCTTTTAAAGACACTAAAAATTCTTCCCCCTCCCCTAGCTCCCTATGAATTTTTTAAAAAATTACATATTAATCTGAATGTATTGACAATATTATGGGCTACAGGCCTTTGGTTTACAGATTCCTTGTTTTGTATTATGAAGTCAGGATTGCTTATGTTAAATTATTAATTGTTTTATCCTAAGCTTGCACTGTGCTTAGTTATAATCACATGATAAATTGCTAGTAGTATTCCTGGCAAGGTTTATCAGGATGGTGCATGCTTTCCAAGCTGTTGCGTGTCTGGCCAAGGAAGAAGGAATGATGTTGCAAGTGTTGTCTATGAGATTCTCAATCATCTAGGTCGTGGTTGTCAAAATGCAACTGGGGTTTCCTGGTTTTTTTCTTTTCTTTGAAATTTATTCCCTTCTCATTCAAGAAGCTGCTTCTTGCTCATTCTTTCTCAGTGCAAGACTAATGGTACACTAGATACTTCCTGGAGAAAGTGAATAGGGCTTGTTTATTCTCAGAACAATGTTTGACTCAATTATTGTGCTTGTGTGCTGTTAGAATGAGCTGGGTGGAAGCTAACCTGGGTGATTATGGGAACAGGACTACTAGAAGTCTTTATTGCCATGCTGGAGCTCCTGAACAGACCTTTAAGTTCAAGTTGATTCGATATTTATGTGCAGGATTGATTATAAAGCCCCAGACAAAAATATTGCAGAGCATATTTGTTCTAGTTATGGTAAGGTAACAACTAAATCCATTATTTGGATGATTAAAGGAGCAAAAGAAATACACAACACACAAACACACACACACGCATACATACATACAGTATATATTCTAGAAAGCATTCATTTCACTGTGCCTCCGGAAAGAAGCTAAGAATTTCTGCTTCCATACAGGGCAGGAGTTGGCTGAGAGTACAGTTGCAGGAGTGAGACACAGAATAACAGAGTTGGAAGGGACGTTAGAGGTCTTCTAGTCCAAACATCTGGCTAAGACAGGTGGTTGTCCAATCTCTTCTTAAAGACATCCAGTAATGGACCCACAACTTCTAGAGGCAAAACACAGAGAAAGACTTCTTCTTTTTCTCAGACAAAGCATGGATCTTTCACTTTTCCAGCACCTTTCCTCCTTGTTCTCCTTTCCTTCCTTGCTTGTGGGATGATATTGCTGCTTGCCCAAGCAGCAGCAACAACAAGAATTTACTATCACATCTGGTTCAAGTATGAATCCTCCCAAGTGTGGTTGTGGCTTACTGTTGGGCCCGCAGGCACTGCTGCCCAACAAACATGAAGTTACTGTGAAGAACATTGTATCAGGGAAGGCAATAGATTTGCACCTGATTTTTTGGGGAGGGTGGGGGCTGGAAGGAGTCAAGAGGAAGAAGTAGGCAAGAGGAAAATGAGGCAGGAACAGGGATGGGCTTCAAAAATTTCAGCAACGGGTTCTCTGCCTCGTTGCTGGGTGAGCATGGCCATGGTCGGCATCGCCTAGTCGGCCTCCTGCACTACTGGGGGTGGTGCTGATTTCACTTTTCCCAGGCTCCAGAGGATTTCCTTGAGCCTCTGGGAGGGTGAAAACTGCCTCCCGTGGGCTCCGGAAGCCTTCTGAGAGGCCCGTTTTCCCCCCTCCCTGAGCCTCCGCACGGGTCCTGCACTTACTTTGCATCTAAAACGGGCCGCGTGGAGACTTCTGGGAGGGGAGGGGTAGGTGGGCAGGGCCAACCAGGAGTGGGATTTGGAGGTTCTCCGAACCGGCCATAACATTAGCTACGGGTTCTTGCAAACCCGTAGCAGCCCACCCCTGAGCAGAGAAGCAAGATAGATTACTGATGGGATGATTGGCGTAGTGGGAGTTGATGGTAGGCTAGGAACATGCTATTGATAGGACTTTTGACCTCAGGGACAGTATCTCTCAAGATCAATATTCTCCTGAGCTATATTGACTAGCAAGGTTTTGGTCTTTCTGTCAACCAAAGCAGGAATAGGAATATTTCCATGGAGGCACAGAGTTTTAAGGAAGTATGCCAAGGGTCAGTCCTGGGTTGAGATAATTAAGGTCACTTTTCTTCAGGTTCTTCTTCATGTGACACAGCATGTTCACCTAGGAGGTTTTCATTTTCTTTTTCCTCGCTGAAAGGACTACGGTCCTCCCAAGTCACCTTGATCCAGTTTTGATCTACTTTAGCAACAGGCTGGAATGAGAAGGTCTCTTGCTATGAGGGGTTAGGATGTATCGATGAGCTGAAGGACATGCACAAGTAGAGAACATCAAGAAGAGGACTTTTGGCCAAAAGCACTTGAGTTAATAAATCATTGCAATGCAAGACTTATAGAAATTAACTGCATTTTTCTGAACTGTGCTCTAGTGATAATTAAATATAAAATGTAGTTTATTAAATAGGATAAAATGCGGAAAGCAGAATGTTAATGTTATTTAAAAAAAATGCATTTTTCTTTTTTTTCCCAATCATCTTTCAGCTCCTTGCTTTCAATATTTAACTTGTTTTCCTATTCTCTTGCCTTGGATTAACAGTTTCCTTCCATCACATAGTTTTGTTTTCATTTGTATGCCGCCTATGTGGTTGTTTCTTGAGAAGTTCATTAATATAAAGAGATTGCAAGCGCGTCTCAAGCTATGAAGAGATCCTGGGAAATTAATTCCCAACCACAACATGCACAAAAGCAGACATATTTCATTGTCCTGCCATGACACTGAACGATTAATGATGAAAATAACGCTGAACTCTGGAAAAAGTAAACAAAAATTATGAGTATAATTCTGAAGAAGTAGAGCACTCTTCAACAGCAGCCTTAGCCTTGGGGAGTTAAGAAATGAAGGCAAAATAAGTCTAATATGAAATGCTCAAGACACTAGTAGCTTAATATCTGCCATAAAGCAAACAAACAACAAAACTCTAGATTCCAAGACCCACAAAATAACCTTGGAGGGAAAAATGAATGGCACTTGGCCAAATCAATAAACCAAAGGATTCATATTTCAGTATAAATAATTAAGATACAGGTAGCAATTTCTTCTAGTGTTGCCAGTCCCAAGAGCTAGAGTACACAAGGAGACTAAAACTACTTTTATTCAGATTGACTATAATAACAGAATCTTGTAAGTGTGATTATGGTGTCATTCCTCCCCATCTTATAGTTCAGTGAATTTGGGAGTATGTGTGAACTACTTCGGAGTCTTATCTGGCTGTTCTAGGCTTAAAACTTGCTCCAGCTTTCTTGTTTATACAACAATACCTACATATTTTACTTACTCTCCAGAACTATACACCAGACAATTCTGAATCTGAAGATATTCTTCATTTTAACAGATATCTAGTTCAATTTAATAATAGAAAATCACAGAAAGGGAGAGTAAATTGCCTGAAATTGCCGATTATGAAACAATTGTGTAACAATTATTGTACAATAATTTTTAGAATATGCACATTGCATGTATACCAATGAAATCTCCCCCCCCCGCCCTTTCTTTTGATAATGCATTTCTCCTTCTTTTATGATGAGTGAGTAAAAGCTGTGTCCTCCACAAAGATACATCTGTGGGCTATTCCCTAGGTTGTATGAAATCTATATAGGACAGGACTGTTTTAAGGTTATCCTGTGATAAAATAGATAAAATAGTTGTTTTCTTTTCCTCTTGTTAAAGGTAGAAGTGTCATGGCTTGTCTATTTAGATAACCCTTCTGCAAGATTCCTCTCCTAGATTGTATCTTATATTTCTTCCATATTTTCAAACATACACCAGCTTCATTAGTGTTATGTTTGCTATTGTAAATAGGAGGTATAGTATAGTGTAATTTTGTGCATCTTTTCCTAGATGTTAAACTCCTTGTAAGTACATAAAAGATAGCAGACAATTATGGGATCATTCATTCATTCATAAATTTATTTCCTACCCATCTCATATCCAATTACTCTTTGGAAGGCTTTTGAACTTCTCCATTAAATTTTTGGGCAGGGAAACTGAGAAGATGATTCTTTTGAATTTCTCCAGCAGGAGGAGAAATTCTGCAATAATTTCTCAAGGATATGATTCCATTTTAAAAATGACTAGTAATTAAAAAAAACAAAACCCATCTGGATGAGTTCCATTATGATGCTGTCTCTTTAGATTAAATCATGTAAAACTAGGGAGGCTATAGATGGCTGAAAAGATGATTGTACAATAAATAATATTCACATGCATTCCTGGGCCACCTTGTAATTAAATACTATAAATGACAAAACACCATACTCCATTCACATGAGAATACCTCTGAAATTATCTTGAAATCCATTTCAAAAGCAAATTTCCTATAATACAGCTGAAGAAGAACTAGCAGAATAAAATGCAGAGGATTTCTCTGCCTGGCACTAAAATAAACATACCTAAGGAATGTCAGTTGGTCTTACCTGAACTGCATGTCTCGAAGGATGGCGTGGGAGCAATCACAGCTGGGTATTGTCACGGCCCATCTGCCCGGAGACTGAGGTAAATCTTGAGGCCACACCTCTACCTCTCCTCTGACTCTCCAGATTAACCGGTGATCCAGTCAAAGTGTTTCTAGAAGGAAGGGAACGGGGTAACACCCCCCACTCCCCTCCTGGTCCCTGACTGATCGGTAACACTCTACTCAGGCCCACCCTGCGCGCGGCGCACTACGGGCGAGAAGTGACTGCTCCCACGCCATCCTTCGAGATATGCAGTTCAGGTAAGACCAACTGACAGTCTCCGAAGTGGGGCGTGGGAGGAGTCACAGCTGGGACCTACCAAAGCTAGGTATCCCTGGGAGGGTCCATAGGGCCTGAGTCCCCCCGAGTATCCAGCACTCTCTGTAGGACTCTCCTCCCAAAGGACCCCTCCGCGGAGGCGAAGGTGTCCAGTCTATAGTGTCTGATGAATGGAGAGGGCGAAGCCCATGCTGCTGCCCTGCAAATGTCCTCGATGGGAGCCTGGGTGGCCCAGGCCGCCGAAGTAGCTGCACTCCTGGTGGAGTGCACGGTGATGCCCTCAGACACCTAAAGTCCCCGTGCCTCGTAGGCCTTGGAGATGGCTAGCCTGATCCATCTACTGATGGTGGCTGAGGAGACCTTCGCTCCCCTGGTTCCCGGGTGGTAGGAGACGAAAAGGGTCTCCGACCGCCTGATGAGTGACGTGCGCTCCAGATAGATGCGCAGCGCCCTCCTGACATCCAGGCGATGCCAGGACCTCTCCCTTCTGTTGGAGGGAGCTGGGCAAAAATTCGGGGGAATGATCTCCTGAGCCCTATGAAAGGGAGAATTAATTTTTGGCATGAAGGCCGGGTCGAGTCTTAGGACCACCCTGTTACTGTGGAATATGCAGACATCTGCCCTGACTGTGCGTTAATCTCTGACGCACTCCTGGCTGAGGTAATAGCCACGAGGAACACTACCTTGAGCGTGAGCAGCTGAAGACTCACCTCCCTTAGAGGCTCGAAGGGTTTCCCCAGGAGAGCCTGTAGGCAGGTCCCACGAGGGGAAACGGTGAATCACCGGGGGTCTGAGGTTGGTTGCACCCCTGAGGAACCGTTTGATAATGGGAAGTTGGGACAAGGACTGTGTGCCCACTCCCCCCAGGACGGTGGCCAGGGCTGAGACCTGGAGGAAGTCCAGGACCTACAGAACCATAGCTGCTGTCGGTTCTACCTGAGCCGAGCGGCACCAGGTCGCAAAGGAGACTCAGGTCACATCATAGATGAGAGTGGTGGATCTCCTTCTAGCCACCTCTATAGTTCCTATGACCTTGGTGGAAATCTGGGCCTCTCTTAACTGTGTCTGCTCAATCTCCAGACGGTAAATTGGAGCCAGTCTGAGTCTGGGTGAAGCAGACTCCCCTGGATAAGGGTTACCTCCCCCTGAGGGATCCTCCAATGGGGGGCAATAGACAGCTCTATTAGATCTGTGAACCAGGGGCGTCGGGGCCAGTATGGAGCCACCAGAATCACCTCTGCCCTCTCTAATACCAGCTTCCTGAGCACCCCGGGTAGGAGAGGGAGGGGGGAAGCGTAAAGAAGACTTGGTGGCCACGGGCATCACAGGGAGTCATTGTCCATTGCTTCCTGCTTCTGGAACCACGCTATGAACCTTGGGAGCTGGGCGTTCGTCGGGGAGGCGAAGAGAAGACTGACGGTCTTCCGAACTTCTGGCAGATTTGGCTGAAGATGCTGGGATGAAGTTGCCACTCCCTGCTGAGCCAGTCTGCCTGGTGATTCTCCATTCCGGAGATGTACTCCGCTCAGATCGATAGGAGGTTCCATTCCGCCCAGTTTCCCAATCTCACTGCCTCATTGCGCAATGTCCTGGAATGGGTGCCTCCCTGTTTGTTCACGTGTGCCTTGGCCGCCACATTGTCCGTGAGGACTAGAACATGTTTTATCTCAGTCTCCGGGCAGATGGGCTGTAACAATACCCAGCTATGACTCCTCCCACGCCCCACTTCGGAGACTGAGTACTATGAATATGCTGAAAATGATTACTTATTGTATTTGGCTAGGAATATCAAAGCATTTGTTGAAGACAGCTTTCAGGGGAAATTAAGTGATCTTTTAGGCAGCAATTCGGTTTCTAACATATGCTCACATTTCAAAACATGTAATCTTCAAGAAACAATTAATATGTCTGCTGCAAATCCAAGACAGCATTTTCAAGAGAATAAATGAAAGTCGCACACAGGAAAATAAATTTTGAATGAAAATTATTATACTCTCTTGGCTTCCTAATTCCTCCTTAACAAGATAGAAAATAAATGCCATACCCCCAGATTTATTCACATGCCTTGAAAGGAGAGGATGGGAAATAATAAACTGTAATCATTTGGGATCTCCAGGAACAACACTTAGAAACATTTTGTAAAATGGTACTGAAGGCGTACACTATGAATTTAGAAAAGAATGTTTGAATTAAAGAAAAAAGGATGGAGTATTTTGATGCAAACAATAACTCTTGATTGACGATGCCTTCTGATTTTAGATAAAATACTCTTTCCCTAAAGATGTGGAAGATTGTCCCCTTGTAAAATAATAGTGTAACAAAATGCATGGCAAGATCACTATTGGGCACCCAGTTATTTTATAACCAAACTATTTACAGACATGTCGACAACCAAATATCAGATGATTGTCCTGGGAATGGCTGATGATCAGCTGAGGAATCATCATCTACTCCCTTTTTAAGCCCATGAAATGGAATTCTGCATATTGCTTCAAGCCTTTTCTTTATAATACTTGATGAACTAGAACTATCATTATATAGTTCCAGAATTGGCTCCAGTGATTCTCATAGGTGGCTAGAATTTACGGTAATGTCCTGGATCTGCTGACTGAACACCTACTTCTTCTCAATTCGGAGAAGAACCATCATGAGTCTTCTGCCCAGTCCTTCCCCAGAGACTAGGGCTTTGCCATCAACAGTCTATCCCTGTGATGGTGAACCTATGGCACACATGCTAGAAGTGGCACACAGAGCCTTCTCTCTGGGCACTCCACCCATTGCCTGTTGCTCTTCTGAGTTCCAGTGTGTGCATACACACCGGTCAGCTGGTCTTCACACGCACATGTGCATCAGAAACCAGAAGACCAGATGGCCAGGGCACATGTGTGCGCCAGAAACTGGAAGTTCAGCTTCCTGGTGTGTACATGCGCGCTGGGGAGCTGCTCTTCTGGTTTCCGGTGCTCCCTCATGCGTGTGCCAGGGAGCTGTTCTTTTGGTTTCCAGCACTCCTGCATGCATACTCCCGTTTCGGCACTTGGTGCCGAAAAGGTTCGCTAACCCTGGTCTATTTCCTCCTTCCCCTCTTTGATCTTGGGTGAAGTTGCCATTTGCAACCAGCTGGGTCACTTGTTCCTGTTCTTGGGCCTTGAGTGGAGCTCTTGTCCCTCTAGGTCTTCATATCACTTCTTCCAGAGAAGCCATCTGTGGACCTTTCTTCTCCTTTCCCAACCAGGAACCAGCAATTGCTCCACATGCTTAACTTCTCTCTCCAGTTTTTTCTCTCCAGCCACACCAATCATTCCGGGCAGACTTTTTCTCTTCTTTCCTTCTCTCTTCAATTTTTACACTAGACCCATGGAATGTCATCCAGCAACTGTGGAGGGTTGAATGTCATCTTAGGACTATAGACCCTATATACAAGGTTGGGCCAAAGAACTTCTGCCTCAAAATCTTCCTGGATAGAAATTAGGTCAGCTCATTATGCTTTGTAACTTTGCAGCTGCCCTTCAAGACCAGAACTTATCTTTTCCATTTTTACTCAACAACGGATGGCTTATGCCAGCAGAACAGTAACCATGCTAGCTAGGTCACTCAAACCCATATGCTACAATCCAATTTCTCTACTTTGAGACATTCATTCTGATACCATGTGTATGAATGTTTTATCATCTCAGTTCTGAGACCTGGTGAAAGCTTTCAGTGCAAAATGATTCTTCATGGAGTCCAGCAGAAAAGGGAGAGAGGAAGACTGGTTAACTTCTTCATGCCATTGTTTATCTGCCTGCGAGGAAGGTAACGTAGTTGCTGTTTGAGGATTTGGTTTGGCTGTGGGCCTACGTGTTTATTGCACACTATGCATTTTCTTGCCTTAGACTGGGTGATCTGAGGGATATATCTGGCTTTCTTTGCCAGGGGCCCATTGTACCTAGCTGTACCCTGAACACCATTCTTGGAAATGCCTTCTTTAGTGAAACTGATCTAGTCTTACTTCTGCATAATTTACAGACTAATTTTTAATCAGAAATTTGTGTGGACTAAAGATTTCTTGGTATTTCTCTTTCTCTGTATTTGGGTCTTTTCCCCCAGTGTTTGATTCATTGTAGACTTAATCTGATACTCATGAATAGTTTATGTTTGTTTTATTTTTGTAATTGTTTTTTTATTTGTTTTGATTTTTCTAAAGAACAGGGACAGAGATGCACTCAGAAGAATCATTTTAAATTATAACTACATTCAGTAGATTTCTCTACTTTAGTTCATTTTTATTAAAATGTGGATTTTTAAGCCTTCCTGAAAATATTGGCCCTATTCTCTGACAACCGAAATATTACGTAAGCCACATCATTTGCTGTTAATGTCATTCTTTCAATATCTGCAGTGTGCCTAGTGATATGAGCTGTGCAGTGTGCTTCAGACATCCATAAGTGCAAAGTTGAATGCCAGTTCATGCTGCAATAATCCTATGAGCATACATATCCTCAAGGTTCAATCATGCCACTCAATAAAAGCAACGTTAGACACAACTCAATATTAATAACATATTGGGTTGTATAAAGAACCTGCTTCTATGTGGTTTAGACAATTATCAGCTACTGGCATAGCTTAGTCACCAAACATAATTTTTAAAAAAATAATAATTCAGAGCCTAAGGCAGATAGGGGAAAATGAAAGTCCATGAACTTGCAGACAGGGATCCATGTGACTGGGAACTAAGAAATTACTAAAGTGTTTGATGACATATTTGATTGGATCGACCTTTTTTCCAGTAGAAAAGTATGCTAGATTTTAATTACATGCTTTGACAAATGATTCAGAAAATCCCTTGTTTACTCTTCTTGATGCATGAAAGAATGTCAAAAGTTCAGCAGCTTTCTTTCTTCTTAATAATAAAAATTAGTTACAATCTTCAAAAGACTGAAGACCTTCTAGTTACTAATTTATTTACCATATGTACAGTATAAGCTGTAATTTTGTTGTATTTATTTTGTACAATGACAATAAAGATTATACTATACTATAATATATTAGAAGCCTGGGTGACAAATAATAGTGTACAGAGTTAAAATTATAGTAAGTCCAAGAAAAGACAAAAAAATAAACACACAAAAGACATAACGACAAACTGGGGGTCTGCTGGAATAACATGAATTTAATTTACCTTATGAATATCTTGAAAGAGGAAGCCATTCACCTCTAGGGGTAACGAAGAGAAGGACTACCACTGTGAAAGCCTCTTGTCTGTTCTACTCATTGTGGACTTTATGGAAGGGAGGTGGGTTGGCTCAACAGGCCCTCTTTAGATGGCTGTACTAGCCAGCCACATGCAACCTTGCCAAGACATTGTCCAATATAATCCAGTATAGGGCCATGAAGGACTTTAAAATGATGGTTAGCTCTTTGACTTGGGTCTGAAGTCAGATGGCCGCCAATTCAATTACTTCAGAATAGAGATAAGTTTACTTACAGCATTGTCCTGTCAGGAATCTTGCTACCAATTTTGAACCAGTTGTAGTTTATGAATTGGCTGTCTTTGGAGACTGTTTCTAATATGGAGTTTAAACTGTGTGGTATGAAATAACATTGATAGGTCTAAGACCACTATGGTTCCAAAATATTATGGTTCCATTTGTCATTTTCTACATAAATTTTAGTATAACATTACATCCTTGCACAATGTAACACATGCTGTTTGCTTTTCCATATAGCATATGATCTAATTTAGCGCTTATGAAAAAAGTATGTTTATTTCTTTCTGCTATCAACCATCCAGTTTTATTTTTTTCCCTTAAGATTACAGTGTAATTGTTCTTGTATTCAAATCAATATCACCTCCTGTTTATGGGATTAACTAAAATAAAGTGTATACTGGCAATGAAATCTTGAGCATGCTTACTTAGAAATAAGTCTTACTGAGGTTGAAGAGTCTTATATAAATACATTTACATAAAATTGAAGCCCAAAACTAGCATTTTGCATGAACAGGAAAATAATAAACTAAATCTGCTGCAGCAAAAAACTACTAATCACCTGTTTTTCTGATAGTTTTGGTTCTAATAAATGGATTTCATTCCACAAAAATATAAGAATTAGTTCTGCCATAACATTCTATGCATTTTACATGCACAGCATTTTCACATGTTTAATAATGCCTGCATACATATCCCAGCACCTGGCTAAAAATACAAAGCAGAGTGCCAGAAATTTTGAGTTTTAAACAAAAGATCTAATAAAGCTAAGGAATCATCTACTCCTAAATAAGAAAGGGGTGGAAAGTAAGAATTATTCTTGGGTTCTTACCACTGAGCAAAAACTATTAAGCTACAGTGGCAGGACTTCATGGAAATCTTAACCTCTTTTCTCACAGACACAGATAGTCCTTGTTTAATATAATTCGGATGGGCAACTGTTGCTGAGCAACAGTCATAAAGCACGACTACGTGATCTGCCAATTTATAATGGGAGTTACAGCATTTCTGGTAACCATACATAGTAACAGAATCATACAAATCTGGACGCGTTCTCCCTTCCCTTCATCTTTGTGTGAATTAGGGAGGGTTTATCTGAGGCATTTTCTCAAATTTTGATTTTTGAAATGGGCTCTAGTCCCTCTTACTTAACCATACTCTTGGCAAAGGATCTTCCCTGTCTTTCAAGGGTATTCCCTGTGCCAATAAAGGAGAATATTATAAATAAATAAATAAATAAATAATCCTTCCCCTAACCCCCAAAACTTTCTTAGACTGTCTACTGTTGACCTCACCCCATTCCTAAAAGGTCTGGTAAGGGTAGTGCATAAGAGCACCAACGTGTGCCTACCGTCCCTGTCCTAATGTCCCTTTTTATTTGTATCCTTTTCATGTATTCAAAATCATGTTTGTACTTTTATCTGTTATCTTATATATGCTTGACAAAATAAGCAAATATTTGTAGCTCAATGATTAAAATGAGGGGTCCTTAGTGCTTTCTCAGCTTGGCTGTTTTCTTACAGATGTTTCATTGTTCAAACTAGGTAACCCTCTGGGGCACTGATGATGTTACAAGTTTGGGTAATGAAATGCCTGCAAGAAAACAACCAAGCTCAGAGAGCATCAAGGACCCCTCATTCCCTGTGCCATCCTCCCCACCCCAATAAAAAGAGCCTGGAGAATGATAACAGATGCTTGGCAAAATCACCACCCACCCCTCAGGTCTCTTGCTCTGCTACTGCCTCCCTCAGATTTTCTCCTGGTTTGTCTGTGGCTTGCCCTGGAATGACCGAAAATAAGAACATTTAGTCTATTTTGCCTACTAGCTATTATGCAGATTAGAGAGGCTGTACATGAAATTATTTCGCTGGGAGGTAAGAGAAAGAGAAAAACGGGCAGCCGATTCAGAGGCTTCTCAACGGCTCCAGCCAATCCAGAGATGGAAACCATTTCGGGGTGTGCGTGTGTGTTTGAAGCTCGGCAAGGATGAAGGCATTTTCGAGGCTTCTCAAACGAAGAGGATGATTTTTCTGTCCTTCCTCAACGTGGTTTCCTAGGACGGGAATATGCATTCAATACACGGGATATTTTAAAACGCCGGCCTATCGCTCCGAATTGGCAGCGGAGCAAAACCGCCAGAACGGTTTTATTCTCTCAACTCGCTCCCTTCACCGCCAAGGCATTCTCCTTCCCGCCCTTTTCACAGGCTGGCCAATCACGCCGAGGGTCGCGCGGGGAAACCGTTGGCCGAAGAACTTCACCCCGTGACGCCACAAGAGCCCCGCCCCCCTCCGCGGGCTCGAGCCTCACCCCCCCTTTTCCCGCGCGGTCGCTTGGGGGCCTTTTTTTTTTTGCGTTTGAGCCAGGTGGTATCCTGAACCTTCGGGGTTGAACCCCCCCCCCCCCAATTGCCCATGGCTGGACCGGGGCGGGAAATATGCCGCGCAAAAAGCCGCTGACCCCAGTGCAAGAGAAGGGCGAGGCGAAAAGCTCCACGAGGAGATGCCGGGCACCATAGAGACCAGATATCCTTGCTCTTATCTGCCTCCCTCGCGCTTCCCACGCGTGGCTGAATAGAATAGAAATAGGAAAAAAAAAATAACAAGAGTTGGAAGGGACCTTGGAGGTCTTCTAGTCTAACCCCCTGCTTAGGTAGGAAACCCTACACCACTTCAGACAAATGGTTATCCGACATCATCTTAAGAACTGCCAGTGTAGGGAGCATTCACAATTTCTGCCTTGAGCCCTGTGGGTTTAGTGCTTTTGCTGTCTGGAGACAGAAGCAGCTCCAGCAAAAGAGTTAGTTTAGTTTAGTTTAGTTTTAATTTATTTGTATGCCGCCCTTTTCCCTAAAGGGACTCAGGGCGGCCCACAACTCAAAGGGAGGGGAAAAACAAACAATTACAAAAAAAACATAAAAAGCCATACATAGTTAAAAACACAACAATCATACCATTCGAAGTGGGGCAGCAAGTCTTTAGCCCCAGGCCTGTCGGAACAGCCAGGATTTAAGGCAGCCATTAACCACTGGGTGAGATTTCAGTGCCCAAATTTTCCTCCTAAACTCAGGGAGTTTCATCCTTGAATGGGAAGAAAGGACCTTAATTTGCTTCTTGTCCTTTGGGAGACTGACAGATGGTCCACGACTTACAAGAGTTCATTTAGTGACCATTCGAAGTTATACCATCACTTTAAAAAAAAAAAGTGACATATGACCATTTTTCTCACTTATGACCGTTGCAGCATCCTCACGGTCACGTCAAAATTCAGATGCCTGGCAACGAATTCATATTTATGACCTTTCAGTGAGGAATCCAGATTCACTTAACAGCCATGTTAACAACTGCAGTGGTTCACTTAAGTGTGGCAAAGAAGATCATAAAATGGGGCAAGACTCACTTAACAAGTGTCTCAGCAACAGAAATGTTGAGCTCAATTTGTCATAAGTCAAGGACTATCTGTATTTCTCCCCTCTGCTGTTAACTCTCTTTAACAGGAACAAATACCTGCCAATCTCTTCCCTTTTGAAGAAGGAGCATTGGGCAACCTGTTAAGTGACTAACATTATCAGCCAGAGGTTTAGATTTCACTTCTCCCCCTCCCCCAGCCAGACCTTTTCAAGGACCTGGATTATCATTACAGGTAGTCCTTGACTCACAACAATTCATTTAGTGACTGTTCAAAGTCAGAACGGCATGGAAAAAAGTTAATTTATGACCATTTTTCACACAGCCATTGTAGTGTCCCTGAGGTCATGTGATCAACATTAGGACACTTGGCAACTGAATCAAATTTATTTATTGCAGTGTCCTGGAGTCACATGATCAACTTTTGACAAGCAAAATCAGTGGGGAAGTCAGATTCACTTAAAAACTTTCACTAACTTGACAGTTGCAGGGATTCACTTAACTGGGGCAAGAAAGATCGTAAAATGGGGCAAAATTTGCTTAACAATTGTCACTTTTCTGCCTTTCATACCCAAGGAATCATTTATTGCTCTGATCACAGAGCATTTTTAGTAGAAACTTCCAGCTGGGAATTGGGGAGTGATACATACATTCCTTGTCTCCATACTCTATAGCAAAGACATACATTTAATAATCAAATACAAATCCTTGCAATGGGAGATGATTATTTATTCATTTTAGATTTTTCTTATCCTACCTTTATTGTTATCTTTATTATTGTTATAAATAACTCAAGATGGTGAACATACCTAATATTCCTTATTTTCTCCACAACCCCATGAGATGAAATGTGGAGAGATAAAGTCTTTGGCTCCAAGTCACCCATTTGACTTTCGTGCATAAGGCAAGACTAGAACTCATAGGACTCCTGGTATCTTAACCACTAGACCAAACTGGCATTCTTATATTATGTCCATAATACATGCTTCAAGGAAAATAATCACCAACAAGTTTAAGCGTGCACTCCTGACTATATTATATTGAATTATATTATAATTCAAACCTGGATTTTAAGTGAATCATTTGAATGTCGATTAATCCTGTGTATAAAGTTGTATTTTTACGTAAAATGAATGTGTTTTGCTTCCCCTTTCCAATCTGTATTAACATTGGCTCTCTGACCTCTTATTTTGAAATACATTTTTGTTATTCACTGGCTGTAACCTTTTAAAAAAAAATCTGGTTATGATTTTCAAGGCTCAGAGGTTTTTAGCATTTAAAATACTGCCGTATATAATAAAGTATTCTTAACTGCTGTCATACTGGAATGCCTATTTTAAGCATCTTGGAATAGGCGTATATATTCAGACATTTTTACATCCAGGTTATCTCTGTAGATATAACAATTTGGTATGTATATTTCAGCTTGGCACCAAAGAAAAATGAGAAGTATGATTTATATTGATTTCTGATTCCCTTAACCAGCTTTTCATTTACATGGTTTTTAAGCATGGTCCATGACAGATTTAGAAAAGGAAGGATTGATTTGGAGAGTACCCTGGAACTTCTTAATAACTTTGACATTCCTTTTGATTATATTCATGTGAAAAACATTTTTAAGGTGAGAAAAATATTATTTAACCATTTAAGAAATAATACTAACATGATTATTTTTAAAGATAAGTTTATAACATGCTAGGTATTTGCCAATTTAGTTATCATATCCGTCAATTATCATTTAGAGCAGTGGTAATTATTTGGTGGGATAATTGTGTTTCTTACTGTGTCATGTATGATAATTAAATATCTGATATTTAATTATCATACATGGCACACTATGTATGACACACTAAATATCCATGGTAAATTGGTGAAATATCATGCAAGCAGTATTGGCAGTGGCCACAATTTAAGATTATTAAATTGTATTAGTTAATTTAACACAATATCCTTATATATCCCATTATATATCCTAATTAGGTATCCCCAATTTGATTTCCTTTTGCAAAAACAATAATAGAAGTACCCTGTTTGTGTCAGGGCCACAGTGCTGAGAGAGAGTTGAACAGTGTATATTCAGTGAATACACTGAGAGCTTTAGGGCTTTCTTTGCTAGCCAAAAAAAAGACTGGCATTGTATTCTCTCTGGAGGTAAGTCATAGCCCATCTTTCCAGAAACAGACTAATTTGTGAACTTTGCCTTTTTAAGTGTGGTTAACAGTGATATCACCAAGCAGCCTCTAAAGTAACGGTGCTGTTGGTCTTTTCTACTATAGAAGCCTCACTGCTTTAAAAGAGAAACACCTACTGAGCTCATCTGTCAAAAGAGTTTGAAGGTTTCAGTATTTGTAGATTGCATACACTTCTGAGTATAAGTAGTCCTTGACATACAGCTAACATTCAGATCAGAATTTTGGTTGTAAGCAAGGCAAAGAGAATTGGCCCTGATTTTACAACCTTTTATTTTGGCCACAGTTAGGTGAATCATTGCAGTTAAGAGAATTACATGGTCATTAAGTGAATAGGCTGCTTAACTGAATTTGCTTGTTGGAAGCCAGTTGGGAAGGTTACAAATAACGATCAGGATGCTGCAACTGTTATAAATTCAAACAGGATACCAAGTGCCTAAATTTTGATCACATGATCATAGCGTTGTGTGAAGGATGTAAGTGCAAGGACTAGTCATAAGTCACATTTATTTCAGTGCCCTTGTAACTTCAAACAGACACTAAATGAATAGTTGTAAGTCAAGGGCTACCTATAACCAAAATTCATCTAAGCTTATCCACATTGTCACTTTGATGACATTTCTAAAATAACTAAAGGAAAATTAATTAATCTTAAACTATTAGAGATATTACTACTTGATAAAATTAAATAATTTAAATGTTCTAAATATTTCCTCGAGGTAGAAATATTTTATTTGTAATATGTTTTGAAATAAAATATTCCGTTACGATAGAGCCATGTTTTGTCTTATCTTCTGAAGCACATAGAAATATATGTCCTTTTAAGGTTTTTTTTACAAATCAAAGCCATATTTCTAGATAATAATAGATAGATAGGAGCCTTGGTGGAGCAATGATTAGAGTACAGTATTGCAGGCTAACTCTGCCCACAGTCTGGAGTTCAACCTTCAAGGCTCAAGATTCAGCTGAGATCAGTAAACGAAGGATCCAGATTGTTGGGGACTATATGCTGACATTGTAAACCACTCAGAAAGTGCTATAAAACACTATGGGGTGGTAGGTAAGTCTAAATACTATTGCTATTGCTAGGTAATATAAGGAGTGCACTGTAGATATATAATTCATTTGTTCAAATGGCTAAATATAATCAAAATTATTTGGGATGAATTTCTTAAAAACTGCTTTAGATTTTACTTGTCAGAACCCTTAAAAATTATGACTAGGATCCAACCTAGTTAGACTGAAAACAACAGATAACGGTATTAAAGTACAATTGTCCATTCCTTGAGTCAGCAGAAAGTTGTTCTAGCTTGTTTGCTGAATCTAATTCTGCCACAATATTGAGGCCAGTATTGAGGTCACAGGACAGAGAGTTGATTTCCCCTCAGTGAATATCACTTGTTAGTGAGATAAAAACCAGAAATGACTTTTTTAAAATGGGAAACGGGCTGAAGCAGAGGAGGGTTTCTGCCGCTTTGGCCTGGATCGGGCGAACCGGTAGTGGCGGCGGCAGGAGGCTCCACCCACCCACCCGGATGCTTCGCATGCGCAGAAGCATTGCCCAAGCACACACGGGCAAACTGGTAGTAATATAAATTGAATCCACCACTGGGCTGAAGGAGGAGGTGAATTTGAATTTGACAAAAAGACTATATTCATGGGCTTAGGTCAGAGTAAGACAACTGATTTATGGGGTGGATGGGGCTGTCCTCTTTACCTTGCAGATCAAACAATGACCTTTCACCTGAATGGTAAAGGTTGCCTGGCTAAATAGAAGCCACCCTGCTTCTTTTTTATAATCCTCCCTGCTCCCTTGGTCACCAGAATGGAAATAAAGCAGAGAGAACTATTTAACTGTAAAGTTTTTGATCCCCCATATCAAAGAGCTGGTGAGTTGTAGACTCCCAGGTTATCCTGCTGCTTGGCCCAACTCTGCTATTGGGACTGGTGGGAAGGAGGTACATCAGGAACATTAATAAATTAAATTGTATGTTTTTTAGTTGCTTGTCAGCTCCTGGCACTTCACAAATTTCTCCATATCAGTCAGCTGTTTTTCAAGCTATTTTCAAATATTGGATTGATTCAGGACTGGGTGGGATAGCAGGACAATCTGGGAGGCCTGGATCTTAACTGCCTCTGATCCTATCTATAGGTTTAGAAACCTATTGGATAAAGGGCCATCTGTCATCTTCCTTCCTTCCACCATGGATGCAGCAAAAGCAAAAGAGGGGTGGCTATTTTATCATCTAAGTCTACAATTATAGGGAGAGCAGAGCGGGGGAGCCAACTTTATCTATGTAGACTTCAATCCCATTAAGCAGACTTATGCAATTGTAGATCTGGCAGGGAAAGACCTGTATCTCAAATTACAGTAGCTTGCTTTTATAGGCACAACAAGTAAATATTAATAACGTTTGATAAAATTTATTTTGAATACTAACAAGTATGTAGAGGGAGATGTGTCTTGAAATGACAAAATTTGTATTTTATTGCACTTTAGTATATAGGAACTCTACCATATGACTAAATAGCTGCTGTTGGGTTGAGCCATGTCTCTGAACCAGGATTGACTCAAACATTAAGAGAGGCAAAGAATTGAACTTGACACCTGAACAGAGCAGAATGCTCCTTGGGATTGGAAGTGTGTGTGTTTGTGTGTGTGTGTGTGTGTGTGTGTGTATGTTCACAGCAGCCTAAAGTGGCAACAAAAGTAGAAAGATGTAAATCATTAAATCTAAAGAGGAAATGGTTCTTAAGATTTGAAATGAAATGCCAAATACAGCAAGGTGCCCATATTAGGACTGAGGCATCTTTCTCATTTCAAATTTGAATAATGTGAACCTCTAAAGAGATGTTTGATTTTGTACAGTGATATCCGTAAGGACTAGCTGAAATGTTATTCAAATGAGAAAACTAAACATTGCCTGAAAAGGAGTGATGCTATAATTTCTGGGTAACTTAATAGTAGGATATACAATATTTGCACGAATCTAAAATATAAGTTGCTTCTACTACAAATGGATATTCTTTAGAATACCATGTAGATAATGTTCATTGGGTGCATATGAAATGGAAACATTGTAGTACAAATATAGTATATTATAACACAAATATATCTGAAATATATAAACAAGCTAAATAAACTTGGCTCTTTTTCCTTTTTTGCTTGCCATTAGTAATAAAATCTCACGTCCCAACACTGCATATAATCAATTGATATGATATCCTTGCGATTACTGTGGGTAAATAAATTAGCAGAGATAACTGCCAACCAGTAATCTTAACCTATGTGGTGGGGATGTAATAGACTAGTGCACGAAATCTACTGATAGGCAACTTGTTGATAAGCAAAACATGAAAAAGAACTGGAAGGTTTTGCTAAATGCTTATAAATAAAAGTTATTAGCCCAGTATCACGCTTATTTACCTGTTTATTTAATAAATTGAAACATAAAAACCAAACACAAGTTGAAGTAAGTATTGGTCATCTTAGATGCTCACAAGTCTTTTTTATAGCAGCCCGTGGGTATAATTATTACTATACTACTTTACATCAGTATACATTGAAATAAATTTGTTCAATGCATGGAATACAAAATATCCCTCTACAGAAGCCCAGTCCATAAAGATTGAGAAATGTCTAAAACATGACTTGCTTTCTACTCTGTTTCTGTTTTGAAAAAAACCAATCACTATGTAACTGCTTGATTTGATGTCCTGTTGAAAGTAGGAGACTGGTTATTGTTGGAATAAAATGATGAACTAGTATTAAGTTACTGCTAGAGGATTTTTTTATGGTAAGTTTTAAGTTTATATGAACCTGTTTTTAAAAGACAAGATTGGGGAACTGAATTTGGTTGAATTATTAAATCTAGCCTTCTACCCGAATTCTCCAATTCAGAGGAATCTACTTTGTATATCAATCTTCTCCAAGCAGTGAAGATAACTTGTGTTTGGTGAACTGGCCAGCTAGAAATTCTCTACATGAGGTTGGGTGAAGTGGTCTCTACTAACAATTTTATTAGATAATTATAACATTGGGTGACAACAGCAGTAGAAGGAGAGATTGGTCTATTGGACATAATGCCTTCTTGGTTCAAGAAATATCTAAGATGAGTAGCTGAATGTTTTCCAGCGTTTTTCTTTTTCTATTAATATGTGTTGTATGTATATTATTATTTTTGTCTTTTAAACTAGACAAGTGATTCATTCAAGGCTGGAAATATTACTATAGAGGATTTTAGAAGAATATATCTTACTATAGCACATAGATGTGAATTTTATGAGCTCTTCACAAGCTACTCTCCAAACCACAGAATATTATCGCTACCAAATCTTGTTGATTTTCTCAGAAATGAACAGTTTCAAGATAATGCTGATGAAACAATTGCATCTCAACTTGTTGCAAAATTTGAGCCCATTGAAGAAGGTATGCTGTATTTTTAATTTCTGAATATCACATTTTTTTACTAAATGGAATTCAGTAATACTACACATCCTTTTAATATTTTTAAATGCACACAGTAATTTAGAAATAAAAAACATATTCTCAGGAATCTAATTTTCAAATATAAAAATTTGGACCACCTTTATCATGGATTTATCAATACAATATATTTCAAAGATAGAATTGTTTTTCAGTTATCATGCTAAAAATAATTCTTTTATCTGCTGTCATTTCCTAATGGAAATGAGTGGGTGAATAAAGAGGTACATTGTATGCTAATTTGTCCTGCTTTCCAAAGTAGCTTTGGGCAAAGATATCCTCCTTATCTGATCATTCTTAAAGAAAAGGTCAATATGTCCAATTAGGGATTTATTTTAGTTTAAGCCAATTGCTGCTGGAGTACAGTGTTCTTTCCTTCACTTGGTGGTTGGATTGAGAAATGATTGCTGCTGAGATTTTTACAATTCACAAATCTCCAATTCCCAATGAAAGGCAGGGAATGCAAGGAGTGAGGCTTTAAAATAAAAGCTAGCTGTAATTGAGTCTGGTGAGGATACTATTTTATGCATATTGCAGTGAAAACTACACTGAGTAAGGGTGTAAAGGGTTAACATTTCCATCTTTGCAATATTTGCATCCTGAAGATACCAATGAGAAAATGCATTCTGGGGGAAGTCTCTGGGCAATTTGCAACTTTATTCCTAATTTATTCTTCACTATTTGGCATCTGTTGATACAGATTTCTCCCATTAATGATTAATTCAATTAAAAATTATATATCCCACAATTAAATAGTTACCAGGTCCCATAGACCAATAATCAGTACTTCATAGCCAATGGTATAAAAGACCAGTGCTATATATACTTAGTCTAATATGATAATTTCATCTGCCTCTAGCTAAGATTTAAGTCAATATAACTGTATTATGCTCAGACTATAAGCTGAATAGCATGCATGGGAAAAAGTGATGACATCCAATCTGCAATTGTAATTGAAAGCAGACTACAAAAAAATCTGAAAGGCAATAGTAAAATGAGAGATATAATCAAATGCTGGTAAATCTGAAAAAAACTAATCTTCATTAAATTTACATAAATTCATTCTCAAAAAGATTTAGAATTGCTAATAGAATTTTAAAAATGACCACACATGAATTAAGTATATAAAATCGTAGTATGTTCAAAGCTTGAATGCATTGCAGACTTTTAAATTTGTATTTATTTTGAATAGCAATATTCTGTTTTCCAGTTAAAAAGATTCACAAAGTAATCTTCGATAAATTTATAAAAATAATATGACTTTATGGAAATATATGTAGCTAAAATAGCATTATCAAATACAACCAAGAGCTCCAAAAAGGTGCAGATGTTAAAACACTAATTATGAATTCTGTTAAAGACTTGAAAGAATAAGATTATTTTAGAGAAATTAAGGTCCTCTGTAGTTCGTCTCAGATTTCCCTCCTAACAATCTGGAGAGGAAAATTTATTTGAAATAATAAATCTTTCCGAACTTTGATTAATAATATTTATTAGAAGGCGGCGGCAGTGGCTGCTTTAAGCGCTGCCTTGTCTCGCAGCCGGGGCCGCTCCGGGCCGCCGGCCACTGGCACGCGCTCCTGCGAGAGCCTCTGTGTAGTGCCGGGAGGCCGCGGAGAAGCTTCGCTCCGCTTCTCACCCAGCCTTCCCCCAGAGGCGATCCGGGACTTCCAGCGGCGGAGCCTGGAGAAGCAGGCCGGGGCAGCGGGCGGGCGGCAGCATCGGGGCGGCAGGGCACTTTGCATCGTGGGAGCTGCCAAGCGCCTTTGCTGCAGACCCGGGTGCTTGGCTGCTCTCACGATGCAAATTCCCCCCCCCCGGCCGAGGCCGACCGCTGCCCTGCTGAGCTGCTTCGCAGAAGGATGCCCAGCTGAGCCTCACCAGGTATAAACCTCACCACACATCACTGAACAACAGGGTATCTGTAGCAATGATCACAGGCTTCAAAATAATGGAAATAATTAAGAGACTAAAACTTTATCTTTTTTATGTGCCTGCAATGTTTGTGACATGCTTTAAAACAGGGGCAGACATTGATCACCTAATTGGTTTTGCCATTTTTAGATTGTAGCTACGAATGTCCATGATAGATAATATGATGGAAAAACCATCTTCCATGTTTTTATATTCTTTCAAATGCAGGGGGCTAGAAGCCTGCTTTTGGGAGTCACCTTGTTTCTGATAATTGTTTTGCTAGTAGATGTCTTTATTAATATGGGAATAAACCCTCACATTTAAAAGAATAAAATAAATGCGTATCAGAAAGGAGTAATATTTGTATAGCATGTTTCTGTCCTGTAGTGTCAAAATTGAAGATATATAAAAATTAAAAGATTTAGGGAAGGATGAAAACAGTTGAAATACTAAAAATAAAGGATTTACATTTTAATTTTCTAGATACTGTAATCCTTGCAAGTTTAAGGATAGCCAAATCCTCCATTTGTCTAGTCTGAGTATGTTAAAAGTAATTAGTGTACTTGGCCTTAATCCCTATAGTTTTCTAACTCTAATTATATTTAGCTCATATACATTGCTTAAAAATATTTTACAGTATTTCCGAATGTGTATGTTAAGTCATAAAGTGTTAAATCAGAAATACAGACCATCTGTCTTGAAATTATGATTGCCTTGTGTGATACTAATGCTAATGCAGATCATAGTCTGGAAAGATTTTTGTCTGACTCTTACCATATTTTTCGGAATACAAGACACACCGGAGTATAATACGCACCAAGGTTTTGAAGAGGCAAATTAAAAAAATAAGTATGTAGGTAGATAGAGAGATAGAGAGGGGGAGAAAATTACATGCATAGCCTTATGGAGGCTTATAGAATGCTGCTGGGGGCGGGGGGGGGGCAAAAAACGGGCCGATTTTTGCTCATTTCTGCCCTCCCCAGCTCCCAGGAGCTCTCTGAAAGCCTCCATAAGGGTATGCATGGCCATTTTTGGTGAAGGGGCAGGGCTTCAGGAGACAAAAGATGCTGTATTCGGTGTATAAGATGCACTCAGATTTTCAGCCTCTTTTTGTGAAAAAAAAGGTGCGTTTTATACTCCGAAAAATATGGTAGGTGTTAGACTCCATTCATTAACAGTTATTATTCCAAAATTAATTTTCTTACCTATATATGAAAATGAAATTGTTTCTGTCCATTTTACTATACATTTCATGTCACACTATTTAGTTGTGGATATTGCATTTTAAAAAACTCAGTTGTGAAGAAAATAAAAAGACAGCCCTCATAGACCAATGCTATACACCAATATACAATATACCTATATACTACATGTTTACACATACAAAGAAAAGATAGAAGGAATACTTACTTATGCATTTTGGGTATTACATGGAAATGTTGCAAGGAGAATAGAAATGAATTATTCACACTAGTCAGAAAGAGAATTAATGGTTGTGTCCTCATTTCTGTACCTGATATACTACATTAAAAAATCAAGTTGCAGATAAGATAGTGATGGCTGATTGCGTGCCATTCACACATACAACAAAATTAAAGCTTGAGTATTTCAGGCTGTCTGTCCAATGGGCAAAGCTTCAATATCAGTGTTTCTCTGACCACAAACTTCCTAACTGTGTAATAACTAATTAATAAAAACACATGGAGTATTTCTTTGCTCTCTAACTGATATTAATCTCTGGGTTGTTTTTTCTTAAACACGTTGAACTCCAAAACATGTTTAAACACAATATGTTTGGATTTTGGTTTGCTTCTTTGTTTTCAAAGTTCTCTATGAATGTCATCTAATCCTTTGTTACCAGCTATCAAAGGAGCAGGTTTACTGTATTTTTTGGTATTTCCCACAGTGTGGGCCAGTTCATCTCTTTCTCACAGAAGAGAGGGGTGCTTTTATGGAGATAGAGAGGAGGAGGCAACATCATGTATACTGTACTGAGTTCCTATACAATATGCATAAGGTAAATCTAATAAATACATAAATTGTGGTTGGAAGATATAGTAGTTTATGGACAATTTCAAATCAAGGAGCCACATTAGGAAATGAAAGAAAGGAATCTTTAGCTGCACTTGGACTGAGATTTATGCATATTGTTACACCTTTCATAACACATGTGCTGTATTAATTTATAAACTTACTGATTAATGATTATACAAGAGAGAAAAAGAGTAGGAATTAAATGAAATAAAATAAAGTAAGATGGAATTGAATGGAGTAGCGTTCATCCAGAAACACTGAATAATCTCTTATTGGCTCTGAAAGTATAAATAACAGCTGTAATTAGTTTACCATTCTGAATACCATAGAGCACTTAGAGAAAACAGGACTAGTCTCACTTATATAATCCTACTTACCTAGAGACTGGAGTATTACACTATGTGTCTGTCATGCCATGTAGAAAATAATATGAAACATTTAACTACTAATGAATATGGCCATTAGCACTTAGACCTAATTGGACTATCATCCATCTCCCTCCCTCCCTCCCTCTCTCTCTCTCTGGCATCAGGAAGGGCATCTGGCTAGTAAACGCTCAGCTCTATCCACTTGCCCCAACTATACTCTGAATTAAGGGATTACTGGGTTGTAAACAAGGAAGTTAAGTATAACAGTGTATGAGCGATAGGAGGCGGGCCTGACATCGTGACAGTATGATGTGTGATCTTGAAGCTCCAAGATCATTGTCAATATCGCTGCCACTGGATGGTCCTTTTGGACCTAAATCGTCCCGTAGAGACAGTGATAGAGAAGGGCACTTGCTGCTGATCCCAGGGACATTGCAAAGTCCATAGTAGATCCAGGAGAAGCCCCTTTTCCAGAGACAGAGAAGCAACCATTAAAGCTGCTGAAAGTTGGGACAGCTCCAGAACAGAAGGAAAGCTGGAGAGAAAGTGTGTCGAATTGGTGAGATAATTTTAATTATTAGATGAGAGAACACCCTAAAAGATGAAAAGTAAAGTTAAAATTGAAGACAGAAGAGGTCAAGCGGAGAGATTAAGCCTGAGTCAAACTTAGTGCGTTATTTTTCTTTAATCCTTTTAATGCTGGAATTTTTACAAATACTTCTTATTTTTTAAACTGGACTGGTTTTTTTCTTTTATTTTTCCTTTTTTAATATTATTGTTTAAGACTTTTTTCTTTTTCTTTTTTCAACGCTCTATTGCATTTTATTTTTATTTTTTTTATTTTTTTTCCTTAAGTTTGGAATATAAAGAGGGAAGTAAAAGTAGAGGAAAAGAACTAACACTGTCACTTGGAGGCTTGGAAACATTGTTTTTCTTTTCTTTCTTTGAATATTTGATAATCTGGTGCAAAGTAAGAGCTGGTGTTACATTTCAAGGACTCTGAGCTTATTTATTGAAAACGATAGCGGGATGAGCATGGATTGTTTATACAGGTGCTCCTCTGGGGTACTATCAGTAGTTAATAGCAGTAGACTTATATACCGCTTCATAGGCCTTTCAGGCCTCTCTAAGCGGTTTACAGAGAGTCAGCATATTGCCCCCAACAATCTGGGTCCTCATTTTACCCACCTCGGAAGGATGGAAGGCTGAGTCAACCCTGAGCCGGTGAGATTTGAACTGCTGACCTGCTGATCTAGCAGTAGCCTGCAGTGCTGCATTTAACCACTGCGCCACCTTGGCTCTTGTTGGACTGGAGTGAAAAGAAAGATTGAAGTTATAAGAAAGAAGATTGCAATGAACTTGGAAAGAGAACTGTTTGGAATTTAATTTAAAAAAAGCCTTGGATTCTATATAGTGGCAATGTTTACCACCTGGAGGAAAAGATCAATACAGATGATGTTGCAGCAGGAAAAAGAAAAGGAAGTGACATTGCAGATGATTATGCAAGAAATTAAAAAAATACAAGTAAGAACAGAGAATATTGAAAAGAGAGCAGTGAATATTGAACAAAGAACAGGAAAAACAGATGAAAAATTAAGAATATCCACCAAATGATAATGAAATATGAGGACAGATTTCAAAAAATTGAAGAAAAAGATGAACCAAGAGATAAGAAAATTGGAGATATTGACAGCAGATTGAGCCTGATTGAAAAAGACAAGTGTGGAATATTGGAATGGGAGATTGATTGATCAGAATTTTACCTCAGATTCCAAAATATAGAAGAAGAAGAGGGAGAAAATTTGGCAGAAGTAATGTTAGAAATTCTGGCAGGAGCTTTGGTGATAACCAAAGGGAAGATGATGGAAGGAACAGGGGAGGGTTTTGAGCCTTTACAAGATAATGCAGTGAAAAACAAGTTGCCAAGAGAAGTCCATATAAGATCTACCAAGAAAGCAATTAGAACACAAATACTACAAATGGCAAGAGAGAAAAGATTGTACTACTATTGGATGGATACAGGATAATGTAATGAAATGCTATAATAGAAATTAATTTAAATTATTTAAATTTAGAAAATAAATGATTAACAATGATAATAATGTATACATATATACTAGATTGATAGTATGAGATTTTATATGAATTGTAAGTGAGAACTATGGAGAGGATGCACAAAAGTTTTGTAACCAAAAATAAAATTTTTATACAGAATATAATATAAAGTTGTACTATTACTGGATGGTTTTAGGATGATGTGATGAAATGCCATAATATAAATTTATTCCAAATTTAGAATATGTCACATAAAATGAAGTAATAATAGTTATAGTCAAATAAATGTTTAACAATAATAATAATTGTATACATACATACATACCTACATACATACATACATACATACATACATATATCAGATTGATAATATGAGATTCTCTATAAATTGTAAGTGAAGACTATGGTGAGGAAGCACAAAAGTTTTGTAACCAATCGACACACTGTATGTAACTGGAAGATGGTTCTATGTTTTATGTTTGTCTGTTTGTTTATTTAAAAATCAAAATCAAAAAAATAGTGTGTGAGCTTGTTTGTATATGTAGGCTGTGAGTTTAGCTTAACTCCTAGTAACGTCATGGACATGTCCACATAGGTTTCTTGAATGACTTTGTGATTGCTGTCTTCCATACATTCCAGAAAATACTCCTTGAAACTTCCCATATTTGCTGTTCTGTAGCTTAGAAAAACATGTAAAAATCATTGAAGTGCATCACAGTGCAAAAAAGCTACTGTAACCTTCCATCACTGCATGGCACTTTTATGAGAAAAAATGCCTCAGCAATTAATTTTGCTAAATTAAATGCTAAAATTGCTGAATTATTCTCATGGCTAAATAGCATGAAAGTCCATTTGCCAGGAGTGACTTATTGTATAATAGCTGTTTTGCCAGGGATTTCTCAAGTGAAGATTTTTATTTTAAAGTCCTCTGTTCAGAAAGAATTTGTGAACAGAAATTTAATGTAAACTCGATAAATCTTGCAAGTCATCTTAAGAGGAAAATATATTACGTTATAAGCCTACAAGCACACAGATACATTATTTATTTATATATTTTTGATTTTATTTATAGGCTCCAAAGGTGGGGAGAGAAAATATATATTTTGAATTTTTTGGTATTAGATAATAAAGATTATATATTAGCTTACATAGTGGCTGTTTTAAGTACAGTATCCCATAATTGCACGTGATCACATGTGAGTTGCCTTTTGCATCTGGATGAGTATGCAAAGGGAGCCAAAATGGATTCTGAAGAGGAGCATACTTGTGAAAGATAATAAGCAAGCCAGTCTCCTCTGATCTGGCGGTTACAAGAATTAAACTGTCCTCTTGCCTTAAACATCTGAAACAGTCTTTAATTGCTGTTTGCCTTCATAACCTTTGCATTTGAAAGTAGTATATTTAATCATGTTGTCTTCTTAGCTTCTTAGCACTTAGCAACAGCAGCATCAAATTTGTATAGTAGAGACCTGCTGGAACAGTAATAACAGCATGCTTGTGGAGCATGGCAGTATAAGATGCAGTAGATAAAAAACAGACCATACGCTGTATATATGTTCTGCTTGCAGCTTTGGAATAGAAGGGTGAGAGATAATATATTGTCTTCAGGAGTGTAGCCTATGATCTGTTTAACGTTTTGAAGTAAGTAGGTATGTCTAACAATGAATGCAGTCATTTAATTAGTTGCAGCTTACTTGTCTTAGGGGCTTAGTTGTGGGAAAGTGTCCCTCCTTGAAAAATACAGTTACTCTCTTCCTAAAGAACTTATAGCCTAAGAAAGTGAGCCTTGGAAATAATTGGGATCAAAAAGGAAGAATAAAAGTAAAGTATGCTTTGGGTGGAAATAAAGCCAGTCATGCACTTCATACCCTTAAGATCTTGTTTTATTTGCTTTTTGCATCTTTTTAAAGAATTCATTTTTATATCCTGAATCTCGTAAGTCCCAAATGCAAGATTAAATATATGAAACATATAAATAGAAGCATGTTATACACATTTTTTTAAAAAAAGTTCAATAGATAAAGTTATGTGATCCATGATAATTTTTCTTATAAAGAAAGGAAAATATTAATATCCTACTTAAACAGATTTATTTGTCAATCAGTCCTATTAACAGAAAATGTATTTTATTTGTTTGCTCTTTTGCAGTATTACATGATATTAGTGTGACTCAGGGACGTGCAGTCAGGGGAGGCAGGGCCTCACCACTGTCATCATGAAAAGAAAAAAAAAATGTAAAAGGAAAAAGGCTAAGGTAGTTACTGCCAGAGTCACAGTGGATGACTCTGCTTAGTGCTTAACTGTTTAAAAAAGCCTCTAAAAAGTGCCATCTGCAGGATGAGGCAGGAGAACCATGTGCCTCATTTAGTCTATCTTTATGATCACTCGAGCAGAGTTAAGCAAGGGTTAAAAGGCGAAAAATTCCTTATGTAGATGAGGCACGTGGTTCTCTCGCCTCCTCCTGTAGAGGGCACTTTTTTAGAGGCTTTTTTTAAACAGTTAAGCAGAGTCATCTATTGGAGGCTCTGGCAGCAGCTAACCCAGCCTGACCAGCAGCTCTTGCCTTTTTCCTTTTATATTTTTTACATTTTCATCATGGCAGACAAGAGGAGAGTTGAAATCCTCTGTGAAACAGCTGGAAAAGGTATGTGGGTCAGAGGGAGGGAGGAATTCAAAATTATTGTAATTTGTAAGTAATTATAATTTGTATTATTGTAAGTAATGTGTGTGTCTGCCTCTGCTGGCACGTGGGCTGGCACTTTATTTTTTATTTCTTAAAGCCCTGCTGCTGCGTCCGTCATAGAGCGAGACGCATCCTGCCTGTATGGTGGACACTGTGGCAGAGCTTTGGCGTGGCTTTCTGAAAGCCCTGCCGAAGCCTCGATGCTGGCAGACATAGGGTGGCTTTTGCCTGCTTGCCTCACCGGCCATGAACCTCACTGCACATCACTGGTGTGACTAGAAGTCCTTTCTTGTGTAGAATAAATATTTCTTCTATGAAACCTCAAATTTAACCCTGATCCTGGGAGACATCTATACATGCATAGAGATGGGGCAGAGTCTCTCTGCCAGAGTCACTTTGTAGAGTGAAATGGGCCCAAAATAAATTTAATAAATAAATAAACAGATATGGCACATACTTATATTGCATTGGTTTTATATTGCAGGAATATTATGTGATAGAAAGGAAACAAAACAATCATAATGGTGCTTAACTGACTTAGTTTCGAAGGAAGTCTTTGAACAAGTTTGAGATTTGCTATTTCCTGAGGAAAAAAAAATTAAAGAGATTTGGGTGTCAAATACAGATTGGGTGTTAAAATATCCAATGACTTTAGGAAATAAAATCCTTTAGATAAAGAACAATAATTGGGGGAAATAAGAGCTGCAGCATTGCTTTAGAATCAGAGGACAGAAGTCAGTTATGGACAGGAGTTTAAATTTCATTATGTTTGTAAAATAATTTAAGATGGATGAAATTTAAGACTACAATTCCTAGTTGATTCTTACTGAACTATTTTTGAGACAAAATATTAATAGACATGCTCTCTGACTTGGGGATTAGCAAAATTGTACCTCCAGTCCACAGAATCAAGTGCATCCATGGATGCATCCATTTCCTCACAACCTCACTAAATTAAAAGAGGTAGAAATCTCATAAGATCATGGTATCTTTTGTCATTTTGACAGTTTCAGAAGACACCTTGCAAGATGATGGTGCTTTATTTTGTTGGGCATCTAACTTATTGTATGACAGTCCATACAATGGTGCCCAGGTGAAAATTCTGAAAGGCTCCGGGCATAGTATTAAGTCTTATATGTAGAAACAATATGACAATTTATTGGTTTACAGTATATACTAAATATACACACAAGTATGCCGTATAGTATGTTGGCTAATATCAAATGTAGTTTGTGATCTGACTGATAATATTGCATCTATCTGAACAGCAAACACTATTCTGAGAGAATTTCATTTATAGGATGTTAAGCATAACCTGAATAACTGTAGCAAGATAAAGATACTGTGCATCAGCCAAATCCCATGAAAGATATAACTCAATTACTGAGTTGATTAAGTTATATGAGCATATAAAATACATGTCATATGTGATTCATTTTCTTTCAATTCCTCATCACTGAGTGCAAGAACAGTTTAGATTTTCACATGTGATCTGACACTCCATGTTACATTAATATACGTATTTAGTGTGGAATATTTTCAGTTTGTGCTTAATTTTTTTGTGTTCATGCTGGATATATATATGTGTGTGTGTGTTTATAATGTTCTGGCTTTCAGCAAAGAGAAATAAAGAGATGACAATTGAAGGATTTATAAGATATGTGACCTCTGAGGACTGCGCGATATTTAAAAGTGAGCACAGAACTGTTTACCAGGATATGTCCCGTCCGCTATGTGAATACTTCATTTCATCCTCACATAACACCTACCTCCTATCTGATCAGCTAATAGGGTCGAGTCATCTGTGGGGCTATGCAAGGTATTTGTAACCATTTTGAATCATTCGTTTAATATAATAAGTAGTTCAGTAGAACAGCTTCTTCTGTTTTCCTGAATCTCATTAAATTAAAACATTGTTAAAAACCCACTGAAAACCACAAACAGAAAGCAAAGTAGCTAAGCTATAATTCAATATGACAGATAAATATTTTAGTGTTGCTATCAAGTTTTGATTTAAGGAGAAGAATATACATTTTCAAAATATAAATATACCAAGGAAACCCATATAGCCTGTGCAAAGGCATGCTAGAGTAAAATGTCTACTTTGCATAAATAGTCCACTGCATGATTTACAACTTCATTTAGTCATATATATAATTCAGAGTTTCGTAAGATTTGCGAGAGTTTCTAAGATTTGCTAGAGCTATTTTGAGGCAGACCATTAAACATAATGAACAATAAGCATCAGAGAATAAAGGAGTATGAGAACTTATAGTACTTTAGGGTTTCTCATTAGAGAACTAGAATTGTACTATGTTTTGTGCTATGCTTTCTCAGTTCCAGGAGTTCTTTAATTTATATGGATCAATCCTGTGCAGAGAAGGAAGGACTGAGGAACAGATCGCAGAAGATTAGCAGCAAGATGGAAGAACAAGCACATTGAAAACGTAGAATTTTTAGGAGCCAGTGCTGTGTATAAGGTTTAAGAAACATGTGTTAATAATTGAGACAGACCTCCCAAGCATACTAGTTTCTTGGTCCTGGGAACAATATGTCCTGGGAACAATATGTACAGAACATTTTTTCGCTTAAGAGGGAGAAAAAATAATAATTGAGCCTAGCTGAACCTATATGGATGCATTCATCTCATTTTCTTGGCAAAACTATAGAAGTTGCTTGCCATCTATTCTTATGCTAGCCTAGAACTTTTGCATTGAGATTTTAGGACAGTTTCTTCTGCAAATATTGATCAAGTCTATCAATGCTTAGTTTTCTAAGGTAAGGTATTATTGACCTTCTGCAGTGTCCACTTGTGTATGATGAAACACATGCATACCATCAAAAGTTAAAAAATAACTAGCAAGAGTGGTGGTGGTGCAGTGATTAGAATGCATTACTGCACACTAATTCTGCTGACTGCGGGCTGCCAGTAGTTGGGCAGTTTAAATCTCACTGGCTGAAGGTTGACTCAGCCTTTCCTCCTTCCGAGGTCAATAAAATGAGGACCCAGATTGTTGTGGGCAATATGCTGTCATGTAAATCACTTACAGAGGGCTGTAGAGCTCTGTGGAGCGGTATAGAAGTCTAGATGCTGCTGCCATTGCTAATATAAGGGGTTTAAAGGAGGACAGGAAAACTAAAGATATGAGTCAGATAACCAGTTGTGTAAAACTATTTAAACATTGTCAAAGATTCTGTAAGAGAGTAGGAATATATTTGTAGTAGCCCAAGATAAATCATGTTTTCGGCCTGCACATGGAGCTCATATTTAAGTGATTGTTCCTTAGGACTCTCGCAGTTATTGCTATTGAGCTGCATTTCACCTAATCTGTGTATCTATATTTTACAATAGAATAGTTAATTGTTTCTGGATGGTTCCTGGTGGAGTTTAAGAAGTTGGGTACAGAGAAGAAAGGCAAACTCGAGAACCTGCTTTGGAATCAGTTGTGACTTCTAATAATCCTGCTGCTAATAAACTGTTTCTACTTTGTCTCCTCTGAAAAAAGCTAACATAATAAATGTTTGTGCCCTAGCCCTGAGTGGTACTACCTTGACTGTATAGGGCTTCCTGCTATGTCTATCTTTAAAACAACTTTCGTTAAACCATGTATCTTATTTAATAGGGTTCTGTCAGACAAAACGAGTGACCAAAGAATGCTAATAGTAGTTTACCAGTAAAGTTCAATAGAGAGGTAAAAAAGACAAATGAACAGATAATCTCTATTTTGAAGGATTACATACTCAATTGTGAAGGGTGAAAAGTTTTATCTCCTGAATAGCAGCTGAGTGCAAGAGTTATGCCTTGAAACCTATTGATTTCTCATTCTGAATATTCGAGTGACACCCCCCTCACCCCGTTGACTTTCTTAGTTGAGAAGACTTAGCTGAGGAAGTAGATACAATAGAAAGAAGAAATAACCATTTAATATTATTTTTCTTAATGTGAAGGGAAACTAAAGTTTAATACAATTGATCATGTGCCTTGGACTTCAGAAAAGTGGATTTCAATAAATTCAGAGCAAGTTGAACAGATTCCATTTCAGAAAAAGCTAATGTAAAAAATAAATATGAGCTAGTTGTCAAGCACCCAAATTTTGATCATGTGGCCATGAGGATCAGTGGTAGTTGCCAATGTATTTACTACCAGTTTGGGTGCACACGAAACACTTCTGTGCATACGCAGAAGCATCAAGGTGGGTGGACGGATCCTCCTGCCACCGCTACTACTGATTCACCCGATCTGGGCCAAACTGGGAGCAACCCACCTCTGATGGGGATGCTGCAACAGTTGTAAGTGTGAAAACGATCGTACATCCATTTTTTCAGTGCCTTTGTAACTTGAACAGTCCCTAAACAAATGGTTTTAAAAGTTTTAGTTGTAAAACCAAAAGTGATACTGTCATTCAATTGGAAGAAGGAGGGCCTTGGAGTCAATTTATTGGCAGTGCCTGTGACAACTGATATTTTACAACTGGTTTCCTGGCACTGAAAGGCTTGAGATCCCATCACCTTTTGGGGAATGTTTTATGATGGCCATGTGGGATGTTTTCCTTTAATGTCTAACTGAAGATAGCCATGAGAATGTATGTTTATTCGACTCTCAGGGCAGTTGTTAAAGGAAACATCTTCACAGTTGTGTATTGGCTAGAATATGCATTCTAACGAAGAGGAGGAGTCACTATTACTTTAATTGTACTTGCATTGCCTAAAGGGATTCAGATGTTGCTTTGCCTTTAACGGCTTCCATTCTTCTTAATTAAAGGTTCCTTTTGAAACAATCCATTTCAAGAGTCTTCACTTTCCTAAGTTATGAGAGGAGCCCTTACAGATTACCTATACAATTTACACAAAATGCTAATTAGAATTCTGAAAACAAAAAAGACCATATGTAAGAAAGGGGACATGTTACTAAGGAAGAATAGATACTGATAGAGGAAAATAAATAGGCTCCTTTTCAAAATTTTTTAAAAAAACTAAACTGTTTAGTGAAAATGACAATACAAAGACCTCTTTACTCTGAATGAGTAGAAGGCCATGAATTACATTGTAGAATTCTGAAATAATTTGCTGATGTGTGGTAGAATCATGTATTCTCTTTGACAAATGGTGAAATGCCAGGCAATTAGAAAATGCTATCTACTGTATGTATTGTATGTACTGTATTCGAAAAATGGGAAAAGTAGATATAATGAACTAGACTCGTTAGTCTGATACCAAAGAGCAGATCATATAGGACCACCCGTATCTTGAAATAATATGTATTTAACAGAAGGCAATATATATTTATCAAGAACACATCTTGTCAGGCTAACGTCTCATTTTTAATTAGATGTCTTGTTTAGTAGACTGTGAGAATACCATAGACATAGTATATATTGATATATGGTAAAGTACTCCATGTAATAAAAACTTTGAACTGAATGGAATTGTAATAAAATTTTGAAGCTGGTTCAAAAATTGTATTCAAGTGTTGTGCAAAGACTCTTATCAAATTGGAATCAAATATTATAACTCTTCCATTCAAATTACATACAATTGAGTGGGACAATTGTTATCCTAGAAAACAAAAAATAATTTAAAATAGTATTGATTGGTTGGAGAAATGGGCTGAAAATAACAAAATGATATTAAACCTAGACAACTGCAAAGTCAAATCTATAGTTAATAGGTATTAAATAATAATAATTGTGAATTTGATCTTGGAGTAATAATTAATTGCTAAATGAGTATTTATGCAGGCTCAGGTGTCATTCCAGACAAAACTGACTAAGCAGTGTGATATGTCTATAAAAAAGGCGACACACTTGAATACTCTGTCAGTTTCTGGGCAATTTGTTTTCAATAAGATGCAGATAAACTGGAAAAGATTCACAGATTGATAGGGCTAGAAAGAACTGGGAATATTTAGCCTCTTGGAAATAGGGGGAATACAAGTGCACTCTACAAATACCTCAAAATAGTTTCTGAAGTCGGAACCTATTTTCAAACATTTTAGAGTTCTGAAAATGGAATAATGGGTTTGTTAAGATAGGCAAATTCTACTTGAATGTTAGAAAAAACTTATTTCCAGTAAGAACAATTCAAGGGTGGACCAAAGTAACTACACAAGTGGTACACTTTTCCCCGGATATGTACAAATTAAGTGAAGATAATCCCTGTCTGGGATATTTTAATTGGGTTTCTGTACTATTCAGGGGATGGATTCACTAACAAAACTAGCAAAATCATTGTCTATTAGAATAATGGTTTACAATTCTAAAGCTATATTTGATTACGTGAAAAATTAAAATTAAAGCCAAAATTGGTAAATATTCAATATGTGGAGTTCCCATTTGCCTTTTAAAGTATTCCAGGAAATGATGCTATGTAATGAGTTTTGAAGTTGTTGGGATTTTAAAACCCTTTGAAATTAATGGGACCAAGTTTTACATCCTTTCTTTGGGGTACAAATCTTAATACTCTTACCCTTCAGGGGCTCACAGTGCAATAGTCTTTTCCTAATGGCAATTCATAGTTTACGTTCCAGAAGCTGTGGAAGCACAATTTGCATAGTATACTACAGCAGTTGTGCTACAACATTAACTTTTGGGAATACTGTTGGATAGCCCACTGTGCATTTTTTTCAGATAAATACTTGCCTTAGAAACTCAACTTCTTTCCTGAGGATTTTTCTGAGTGAACTAGTCAAGTTAAAATAAAGGATCTACAAATAACATCCTTTACATTTTTCTTATACGTGAAGTTCTTAGCACACTATTGTAGCCAGACAACTTTTTAATCATCTGTGGTGCTTTTGTTATAAGTGTATTCTAAGAGTATTTTTCAACCACAACTTTCCATGGTAATAACCCTATAATGTGCTATTTCAAAATGACTGAAATCATGTACTGTAGCATGAGAACCTTAAAATATATTTTCTACGGAGCAACATCTCTGGCTGTAACCAAAAATAGAGTAACAAAATTTCATGAAACAAATTTAATTTGGGTTATATAGCTGGACCAGGCACTGAGGATTTTCCTTTGGACCAGATACTGAGTATTTCCTCACAACTGCAGCTGGAGAAAGCTGGCACTGTCATAACAAACTTTAATGACAATGTTGAATGAGGAACTCTGTTTATTTTAAATGACCCAAACCTACATATTACAATTCCTTGTGAGGGAAAAATGTCCATGTTTTGGTAGAATTTGAAATGGAAGTTTTTTATACACGTTCCCACAGTTATGTTAGAGGACATCAATTCTATTAGCTTTGAACCAGACTAAGAATGCCAGCAAATTATTTTCATTTTTAGTTTCTCAGTAGCAAATATATGACTCCTTTTCTATTTTTTTAAAAAGTGCTCTGATGAAAGGATGCCGGTGCCTGGAAATTGATTGCTGGGATGGACCCAATAACGATCCTGTCGTTTATCATGGATATACATTAACAAACAAAATTAGCTTTATGACCGTCATCCAAGTGATCGACAAGTATGCCTTTGTGGTAGGTACATGTGTGACAGATGTTTTAATATACTCTTAATTAAAATTACCCACATGCCTTCAGAGTTTTGATGGATGATGAGAATTCAGCAGCATAAAACAAAAGGCACCTACCACATGGACCATGAAACAATCTGTTGGGCAGAAACTTTTCCTCTTAAAAATGAGTAGAACCAAATAAAAGCTCTGTTCCAACCCATGTCTGCAACTGCAGTGGAAAAGAATAGATGAAAGAGGAGGGAATGTATGGTCTCTTCAGCACCAAGATGGTTTTGGTCCTTTCACTAGTGGAGACAACCATACAGAAAAGAAAGTAAGCCCTTTACAGAAACAGCACTATGAGCTATTTACTTGGGACCACTTTAAAATGCCATAGTATTTTCTTGTGTCTTAATGAAAATATCTGTAATTGCAATATTGCTTATTTTAGTTGTATGTATTTCCTGTTTGTGTAATTAAGGAGGTTAATAATTTTGAAATTGCATTTTCAGGTCTCTGATTATCCTCTGATATTGTCTCTGGAGAATCATTGTAGTCCTAAACAACAGGAAGTTATGGTGGATTATCTAAAAAGTATTCTGCGTGACCAGCTGGTTACATTTACAATAGATAACACCATACCAACTGAATTACCTTCTCCTGAGGTAACATTAAAAAAAATATATATGTTACTGTTACATATAGGGACTTTTCCATCTTTTATTCTGGATGCGATTGGACTGCTGCAGGCAGACCAGGTGTGCAATTTGTGGGTCCTCCCAGACTCAAAACTCTTGTTTGAGGAACAGGTGGAAGTATTTTGAAGGGGAGATGGATACCTTTGTACTATATATTTCAATGGTGTTGTTAAAATTAAAATTAAATCCCACATGTTAATGGCGAGTCTTATTAACCTATTATGATATTGACTTATTTTTATAGGCACTAAAATTTAAAATTATGATAAAAAATAAAAAAATTGGAACACTTGAAGAAACACTTGAAAGGAAAGATAAGGACAGTCATGGTCAAACAGGAGAATTTGAAGAGGAGGAAACAAGTGACGAAGAGTCAAATAATGAGCTAAAGCACACTAAAGAATCTCTGGTTAAGAAAAGACAAGCACTTTGGAAACGTGCAGCTCCCCCCAGTAAGAAACAAAAAGTATGTATGTGAAATTAAATTTTCAAAGAAAAATAGACCTTTCTTGGTTCGCATTTGAAAATCTTTTTTGATCCTCAAAGGTTAGGAAAGTTCTCAAAGGAAGATATTTGGTCTTCAAAGTCGGTTTGTATGATGGATGTGCAGTTATAAACCTCACATTAGTATTTATCTCAAGCAGGTTTGCTATTTTTCATTTACCAGAAGTAATGCAATTTTGCTTTCTTAGGGCTATGGACAGAAAAATGTATGAAAAAGAACTTGAAGTTCAAGAAATGTTAGAAAATGCCTGTGTTATTGCTTAAGTGATGAACTTTAAGGAATGTACTATTTTGAATTCCAGATTCAGAACTTACTCTCTTCTGCACATCTGCTATCTTTTCTGTTCAAGCCAGGCTGCCTCTTATATTTACATTTATAAGGATTCTTTTAGTTTTTATCTAGTTTTGTATAAATATCTCAGTAAACATTAGTTATGATTAATTGTGCTTCTTAAATCATTTAAAGCTACAGCAATATAATTGTAACTGAGTCAAGATTTTTTGTGTTGGAATGGATTGAGAGTATGATACGGAAAGTTGAATTCAAATAAATCCAATTTCACAATATAATCTTCTGTGGTGTTACAAGCTAAAGTCTATTGTAGGGTGGGGGGTGCTATAGGAATAGAAGTATTTTTTTTTCTCCTTAAGGATTGTCAACCAAAATTATCTGATATCCTTGTATAAATGTTGATAGGATGGTAAAAAGATAATTAAATCATTCTTCACTTGTTATCTCATTACTTATAGATAAGGAAAATAAAGATTGCCTTGGCACTGTCGGCACTTGTAATATATACCAAATCTCAGAAATTTACAAGCTTTGAAGATTCAAGAAAAAATCAGCGTTTTTATGAAAATAATTCAATTGGTGAAGCAAAAGCCAGAAAGCTGGCAAAACTGAAAGGTAATTTTTGGCATTCAGACTAATAAAATAGATGGTGTTGGTGTTTTCTCTTGCTTAGGCATCAGAATAAATAAGATGCTTTATTAAACAATTTGCCCAGGGCTGGGAGGATATGAAATGTTTCTAGTCTCCATTTAGTTCTCACCATAAGTTCTGTGTTGGAGATTTGCTTCATGGTACCTACAGTAATTGGCTGCTACAGTTTGTCTCTACTGAAATATGAAAAGAAAGAAGTAAATGAGTGTTTTTTGCCCTTTTATACTCATTTAAAATAATTAAACATAAGTTATTAGTGCACAACTAATGTGATGCACTGAACAATACACTGAACATTGGGTTCTTTCAGCCCAATTCAAGGTGGGAATAATTCAGATATGGAAATTGTCTTGTCTTATGCCTCTTTCTGTGCCTAGTCCCTTATCCACTTTTTATATCTAAAAAACAGGTTATTATCACCTGCCTGCTCCTAATCCTGCCTAAAGTGCTTCTAAATTCACATTGAGAATATTTAAATTTAGGTTTTCTACTGATCTAAAACCAAAGCATTGGGCATGTAATAAAGTTAAGACTTCACATGATATGATAGATGCTTTGTTTTATTTGACCTGTTTCTACTGTTTCCATAATAGAATGCTGATACAGATGAGGAATGCAGTATGTTGTGAGCACTGCCTCACATTTTGGTACTTTTAAAAAACATATTAAATGGGGCTTTTTATTTTGTGGGAAAACCATCATAGGATTCTAAACCAGGATGTGCTCCTTACTGAAGTAGTATCATCCCTGGCCAAATTGTTTTCTGTTGTTGTAAAGTTGCTTGCATGGTATAGCACCCACTGAGGCAAATAGCAATGTCAGAGAGCTACAGTAGGAGCTATGAGACTATGCTTTGGACTGAAAGCAAGTTGTTAGTTGCTTCTTCTTCAAATAAACATGACTATATATAATTATATATACATATAGTCTAAAGATTCCAGCATGAGGAATGTCTCCTATTGATTTGGTGACCCATATATTTTGGTTATGGTAACCTCATGAAGGGATCATACTGTAATCAATTAGAAATATCTAATAAGTAAAACATGTATTTGAGATTAATAAAATGTCTTCTTTTTACTGAATATATTATATTTCTTCAGGCAATGTGTGTTTATACACAGGTGTAGAGGTAGATATGCCTTTAAGTTTAAGTTGATTAGGGGCTTCGAGGGGAGGGGCTGCCGCCGTCGGGAGCTAAGTAAAGCTCCTGCCAGGACTCTGGTTCGTATATCTTATAAGATCTATAGATATCTCCCCTTTCTGGCAGAAAGGGGCAGGGAGAAGGTCAGTCGTTAGGATCTCTTTGTAATTCATAGCTTTTTTTTTGCTGTGAATGGAGAAGAGGTTCAACATTAGCTGAGCCTTTACTCCGGCCAGTTTTCCGCGCTGCTTTTTTTTGCAGCCTAGGCAGATTGCCTCCCCCCCAGGACAAAACTAAGCTATTTAAAAGCCAATTCGGGCGGGGAACATTCCCGAGGAACTTTCTCTATTACTATTTAAAATACCAGCTTCAATCTCGCAAAAGGCTCCCTTTCTTCTTTTTTTAACTGCGTCACAAGATGGCGATCTCGTAGCTTTTGTGCTTGATCTGACGCAGCTAGCTGACCCTACCCTCCTGAAGGCTTCTCCGTACTAATTGCTAAAAGATTATCTGAGGGGAGCACAGACTTTGATTTTTGGCTCGCTGGATTGCTTGTCTTTTATTTTTATTCTGGAATGGCTCCCAAACTTAAACAGAAGCGCCTCCTTAATAATATATCTCCAAAAACTGCCAGGAAGTCGCTACCCTCGCCTCCTACACCCTCCACGGGAGATTTGCTAACACAAGAATTCCTTCTTAAAACGCTTAATGATTTCAGACAGGAGATTAATCAACTGATTTCGGATTTATCTGATGAATTTGATGCTAAAATTGCTCAGGCAAAGCAGGATATAATCGGAGTAATAACAGTAATGACAGATTATATTGCTGAAACGGAGGACAAATTGGAACTTTTGGAAGAAAGTAACCTTAATCTGATATCAAAAATTCAAAAGTTAGAACAGGAAATTGAATCTGCACAAAAAGAACTTGTCAAATTAAATTATAACAAGTCTGCCTTTGCTATACGTGTTAGAGGGCTGCGTGAAAACCAACAGGAGAATCTGAAACAGACATTCTTTGAGGCTTTCAGCCGCTTGGTCGGAAGTCCGGGACTTAACTTTGATTGGCAGATTCAAAGAATTTACCGCCAGAATTCCTGGGTAGCAAAACAGCGACAGCTTCCGAGGGACATAATAATATACTTTACTACAAGGGAATCTAGAAATGAGATAACACAGAGGCTCTACGGAAAGAGGTTGAGAATTGACGGGGACGACTTGATTGTTTTTAAGGAGATACCATTTCAAATGTTAAGAACAAGGAGACAGTATGCTTTCTTAACCGAAGAACTCAGAAACTCTCAGATTTCATATAGATGGGAAGTCCCAGCTGGTATTACAGTTACATTTGGCGACCAAAAACACCGCATTAACTCTGTCTGTGAAGCCCGAAAATTTTACTACGAGACCCTGAAGGCGGGACTTCCTGATTCATCCGGATCTGGGGAGAGACAGGGAGAAGGAGAAGACAAACAGCGAGACACGTGGCTACAAGGTGGAGCGTGTTGCTTTTCTCTTCCGGAAGGGCAGAAGACTAAAGAATAAAGACTAGCGATGTTTTTAAAGCTTTATGATTTCCGTCTGGGATAAAATGGAGAAGTGGCATATCGATGATGAGACATGGAGACTGAAAGAAGCGTTGCTGATTGGGGACATATATTGTACAGAAATTTTGTTTGAACTCTAACTTTAATTGTGCATGAACTATTCTTTTAGGTGAAGAGAGCGGAAATTGTGATCTTTTTGAGTTGCGGTTTGGGACAAACGGAGTTGGGAGGTGCGTGGGAGAGGGAAGGGCAGCGAAAGTTTAATTAGATTACATGGGGCTAGAACGTAAGCTGATGTTTGTTTGAGTTGCTATATCAATATAAGGTTAAGAAAGTTTGGTCGGAGAATCTTCAGGAAAGTGGAGTAAATATGGGAGGAGCAACGAATATGGATAAAATACTTATGTGGATATGGATAAAGGCAGGGTGGAAGGTAAAAAATTTATATGTGGAGGTGGGTAAGGATAGAAAGGGAGGTGTTGGAAATGAAAAATGAAAGAAGTATTTGAGTTAATGGTGTTATAGAAAGGTTTGGATACTTGAATAAAAAAGGAGATAAATTAAAGGTTTGAATAGATAGACAAAGCAAGGAGATTTTTAGTTGGGGAATTCTAATTGATCAACTTACCTGGCTCAAATATAGTTTGAAACCCTGCAAGTAGTAAAATAATCGAAATTTGGAATGAGTCACATTGATTAAGATTTATAGATAATGGGAAGCTGTGGTAATGTAGTGGGCTTATGACCCTTTTTGTTTCTTTCTCCTTTTTGTGTGTGAGTGTGGGTGTTTTTTTTTTATTTCTTATTTTCTACTATTTTTCCTTTTTCTTTTTGGCTATCTTACTTTTTTTAAATTTTAAAGTTAGTTGGCCTTATTATACTCAAATGCTTGTTAAAGAATTATGCCGGGCATGGGACCTGCGAAGCCGTAAGGGGGTTAGGGAGGGGGGATTATAGGGGGGAGGGGGGAGGGTGGAATTACAGTTTCAATCCTTAGAACAATAAGAATTCACTTGTGTACTGCCGTTTTTTTTCTTTTTCTTTTTTTCTTTTTCTACTTTTATTGTAAAAAACAAATTGAATTGTATGGATACACCAAAGTGGGGAGAAGAGGGGAAGAGAAGGGAGAAGTAAAGAGGGAGTGAGAGGGAATGTAAGGAGGGTAAATGGAGGGAGGGGGAGATGTCTGAGGGGGAAGGGAAGTAGAAGAGGGGAATGTTGGAGGGGTGAAAGGAAAGTTGGAGGGGGAGAAGAGAGGGTGTATGGGGGAATGAAGTGTTATGTTGGGGGGTTTTTTTTTTCCTTTTTTCTTTGCACAGTATATAAGTGATTGTACAAAATGAAAATGAAAATGAAAATGAAATAAAATATTTAAAAAAAAAAAAAAGTTTAAGTTGATTATGTCACTTGATTATATTTTGTATTATTTTATTATTAAGGTTTAATTCTGGAAAATGAAGGAACAATTATAAATATAAATAATACTTAAAATATAAGGACATGGATTGAAGGTTGCTAATCAAGTAGTAGTTTGGATTTAAACCAATATTTTCAATATTCAAAATTTTCACACCAGTATTTCTGTTGAACGTATCGATACATTTATTTTTTAGTTGTTCTATAAAACTGGCTGTTCATGCCTTTCGATAATGCAGTATTGTATGTGTCTCTTTATAGCAAATGAATTTGTTCAACATACTCTTAGATTTCTCACAAGAATATATCCTAGAGGAATCCGAACTAACTCTTCTAATTATAATCCTCAGGAATTTTGGAATGTTGGGAGTCAGATGGGTATGTGTTTTAAGATTATTATTGTTACTGTATATTTTTTTCTTCATATTGCATAGTAATTTAAATGTATTTAAACCATTCAGTATTATGAAACAACGCTAAGCATGAGTCTTCTAGCATTCTCTATAACTAACACAGATTCAAAAAAAGGAGGGAGAAAAGAAATCTGCATGTGGAAGCAGGCAGCTTTGTGGGTTTAGAACATAAAATAATGGATTTGGAAGGGACCTTGGAGGTCTTCTAGTCCAATCCCCTGCCTATACCATTCCTTACAAAGTCTCTCCTTGTAAATGTTCAGTGATGGAGCAGCCACAACTTCCAGGGACAAGCCATTCTATTAATTAACTGTTCTCACTGTCCGAAAATTTTTCCTTAGTTCTAGGTTGGAACTGTCTTTAAAGATCTTCCACTAATGGCCTCCTGCCCTCAGATGCCTTGGAAAATAAGTTCACTTCCTCTTCTCAGTGAACGCCCCTCAAATACTGGAAAACAGCTATCATATCTCCCTTATGATAAAACTGGAGAGTTTGCTAGCTTATATCACCTAAAATGAAATATACCGTATTTTCACGACCATAAGCCGCACTTAAAATCCTAAAATTTTATCAAAAACCGGCAGTGCGGCTTATAACCCGGTGCGCTTTATGTGTGAAAAAAGATCGAAAATCTCTCCCTCCCGACGCTCAAACTTGAAGCTCGCAAGCATGCACACGTCCCTCGGGTCTCTCCCTTCAACCTCGCTACTTTCTGAGTCAGAGCAGAGAGCCACCCAGCTCCCAGCCCCTATGGACTGGGCTGTTCCGTCACCCCCGCCGCCGCAAGAAGGGACGGCAGACCGGCGCAGCCCTTCAGGATTTGCCGGCGACGAGCACCCCATCCGCCCCGGCAGTCGCCCTGCCTAACTCCGCTCCGCGCCCCAGCCGGCTCTGCGCTGCCGGTCAAGGGCGCGCGGGTGGCCGGTGCGGCGCCGGTCTTCCCAGCACACCACGCCGGCCGGGCAAGAGCCGGGAGAGCAGCGGAGCCCGAAGCCTCCCGCGCCAGAAATGTCCGGCTAGCCGACGCCTGCCACGTGCGCCCACCCGCCCGCCTCGGGGACCGCAACCCGGGCGCCCTGCCCGCCCCCATCCCCCCCCTGCCTGGCTCACCGATGTGGATGACATGGGGCATGCCGCAGCAGGCGTGCAGCCAGAGGACTCCGAGCAGGGTGGCGGCGGCGGCAGCGGAGGCGCAGGAGCGGGCCAGTGGTGGGCGCGGGGCATGGCAGTAGGTCAGCATCCTGGGCGGGCGGGCGGAGGGCAAGGCGCGGGAGGCGGAGAGGACAGAGCGACCTGACCGCGGCGCCCCAGGCCCCCGCGCTGGCGATCTCCCGGGGTGGCGTGGTTGCGCGGGGCCGCTCAGCGGACGAAGGCGGCCGCCTGGCGGGAGAAGCTCGGCCGAAAGGTGCCGGGGCTGGAGGCTGCCTCCCGAAGAAGCCGCCAGAGCGTCCCAAGCCAGAAAATGCCCCAACTCGGGCAGACGGAGTTACAGTTGCAACCTGCGCACGTGATTCGATGAGGAACCAAGGGGAGCCGGGTCTCTGAGCGCGGCTTATAACCCGGTGCGCTTTATATGTGAAAAAAGTTAAAAAAAATAACATTAACTGATACTGCGGCTTACAATCCGGTGCGGCTTATGGTCGTGAAAATACGGTATGTGTTTAGAGTTTAGTGTTAAGAAGTGGCATAATTCTGCTCCCAAAATTGGGTTTGCTTTAGGAGGCTGTAACAACAGTAGACAGACTTATAGTCAATTTGAATATGCCTTGTATACAAAATTCTCTGTTTGTGCACCTAAATAGGTGGAATATTGGCAGCTCCTTTCTACGTGTTGTGATTTCCATGGTCATATTGTGGTATGAATGGAGTGATTGGTCTTCCAACAACTAGTGTAGAGCTTCCTCTCTTTCTTCAGAGATTATTGGAGGATTTCAGCATATCCTCCAACTTCATATAGTAGGTAATGACAGGAATTAGAATAGCTTTCTCATTTGTCTTTAGAGACTTCAGACTATGCTTCTGAAAGAACATGACTAGTGCAGATATTTTGCCTAAAAAGAAACTTCCAGGCAGCCATTAATCTTCACCTGTTTCATCCTAAGCTTTAAAGCATCAATTTCTTAGATTCTTATATGAAGTTGCAAGAGTTCTATATTTAAAGTAACTTTGCTGACCTTCCTCTGTGCAAATTTATTCTTTTCTTAGAAATGTATAGAGCAGAGAAAGGAATCTACCTTTGTTCTTGCAGCTCTCCTCTCCTGTCTAGGCTCCATAGAGTTCACTTTTCACTTCACTTTGTAGCCTCTTTTGCCTTGAGGCAGAAGAAGATCTAAGAATAACTTCATAATGCATTGACTGCATATATAATCTGGTTGAAACAAATTAGATTTGGAAGATCATACTTTTATGAAAATTTTTGGTACCGGGACTACCTCTTTTCTCTCCCCCTCCCTCCACTCCTCTACACATATACCACTTTGGCAGTAGCAATTATTTTTTGCACATATCATCAAACCACTATGAAGAAAGGAAAAGGCACAGCTAAATTCTGGACAGCAGATGTGAATAACAGTGCAAGTAGCATTCTTCCAGTAGAGAAGTCTATAGCAGATTGTGAGAACTACTGTATAGGTAGTCCTCAAGTTACATCCACAATTTAACAATTTAAGCAAAACATTTGTTAAGTGAATTTTATCACATTTTATGACCTTTCTTGCAATAGTTGTTAAGTGAATCACTGCAGTTAAGTTAATAATATGGTTAAGTGAATCTGGCTTCCCCATTGACTTTGCTCACAAAAGGTGATTATGTGACCTCAGGACACTGCAACTGTCATAAATATGAGTTAGTTGCCAAGGGTCTGAATTTTGATCACATGACCAAGGGGATACTACAACGGTCATGTATGAAAAATGGTTATAAGTCACTTTTTTCAGTGCCGTGGTAGCTTTGAATGGTCAATAAATGAACTGTAGTAAGTTGAGAACTGCCTATATTTTGACTAAAGATTTATTTCTGGATATAATTAACTGGTTAATTCTGCTGTTAGGTTTAGGTAAGGGGACAGAAAGGTACAGCATATATTATGCATTAAAAAGGCTAGGACTTAATATTTAGCAATTTTATGAAGGTCTGGGCAACATTTTTGTTTTAGATTTCTGAAGAATGGTTATTAGCATAATACTAATCTAAATGGACCAAGAAGATATGATATAATGGTGCTGTTCATGAATACAGGAAAATATGTCAACATACAGTATATTTTAAGGGCATTTCATTTCTGAGCAGCAAGGCTGGGGCTACAATGCTTACTTGGGGTTAAGTTTCTTCGAAACAAGGTAATTGATGCCTTTTGGTGATAGCTACATATTTACACAGATGTGCAAGTAGCAATAGCACTTAGACTTATATACCTCTTTACAGTGCTTTATAGCCCTCCTTTTATAGCCTAGTTAAGGGACTTGGTGGCTCAGTGGCTAAGATGCTCAACTTGTCAATCAGAAAGGTTGGCTCTTCGGTGATTCGAATCCCTAGTACCACGTAATGGAGTGAGCGCTGGTTACTTGCCCCAGCTTCTGCCAACTTAGCAGTTCGAAAGCATGTAAAAATGTAAGTAGAAAAAATAGGAGGCACCATTGGTGGCAAGGTAACAGCGTTCCGTGCACCTTCGGCAGTTGGTCATGCTGGCCACATGACCACGGAGACATCTTTAGACAGCTCTTTGGCTTTGAAACAGAGATGAGCACTGCCCCCTAGCGTCAGGAACGACTAGCACATATGTGCGAGGTAAACCTTTACCTTTACCTTTATAGCCCTCTCTTAAGTGGTTTACAGAGTCGGCATATTGCCCCCAAAAATCTGGGTCCTCATTTTACCCACCTTGGAAGGGTAGAGAGCATAAGAGCTCCATAATATTAGCATTCTGATAGATTTTTGTTATATCCCATTTGATTTCTAAGGAATCCTACAACATGTCGCAAAGGATGGTGCTCTTTCAGTCCCTTTCCTTTAATCATTGCCTAATGTCAAATGTATGTCTTTTGACTCTTTAATATTTGTGCAGCGAAATCATAATGAGAAAACCTCTATTATTATTCGAGAAATCTCCTTTAAAGAACATAAGCAACCTTTTGGTCTATTGAAAGGCAGCTATCAGATTATTTCTGGAAATGTCTGGTGACATTCTCATAGGCAAAATTACTGGTAGAGGCAGACATAGAAAGCCTTCTTAAAAATTATAGAAAAAGAATCATTTTCTGAAAAAGTTGTTAAAGTCCTCTAAATCTTTTTAAAGGAATTTGTTTGACTGTCTGTTTGCTTGCTTATTCACTTATTCATCCAACTTAGCTGCCTACTCATTCACTAAGCAACTCTGGACTCTTTAGACAATTATCTTAGAGCAGTTGCAGGCAATCTATATTTGCTGAGCCATGTAGAACCTAACTAACCTTGTTTGTTTGTTAATTTAGAGATCCACCTCATTTTTCTGCAAAAAATAAATTTAACTCACACCTTTGTATAGCATCATTGTGTGTCATGCATACTATCATAAAGGCTCACAGTCTTTTAGGGGAATGTTGCTGCTTCAGCATTGTAGACCATTGACAAACTTGCCAGGTAGATCAGAATAATAAAAAAAATAATTCCACAGGAAGGCTGAGAATAGTTATAATAACAGATTATCTAATAAGTGTAATTGTGGTGTAATTCCTCCTACATATTACAGTAAGAGATTTAATTAGAGAGGTGTCGATCTGAGTTGCTTCCAAATATTATGTCTGTTGCATGCTTAAACTATGTTCTACTCCCTATTGTCTTAAAGGTCTTAACTATCTCTAAGTAATCTCTCTAAGATTATAATCACACAATGATAATTTACTATTTGGATTATGGTTTTGTGCTTTATGTGGTGCTAATGTTAACTTTGGTTCAGAAATTTTGAAATTGATGCAGAATGGTGTGCCAAGGGCGTTAAGAAGGATACCTCGGAATCTGTGCTAACCAGCAGGAGCTGCCAGTTTAGGATTTTGCTATTGGCATAACAGACTTTTTCATTCTTTTCATTCTTTTAATCGAATAACCATTTTAAAATGCTTTGTTTTATTGTTCCTTTAATGTTTTAAGACTTGTTTTAATTATAGGTTACCCTGAACTATTAAGTGAGCAAGTAGCATGCAGCTACTCTAAAAATAAATTTAAAAGCCAAGACATTTTGTAACTAAATTGCTTGGTAGAATGTTTTTGTGTCTTAGACTTAGGTGTTCAATGATTGCCCACTATTTGTAGTGTGATTTTATATGTGCTCTGTGGCAGAAATACGGTGCCTACTCTCTAGAATGTTTCTGGAAATGTCAAATTGGATGGAGTCTAGTTTAGACTCATCTCTGCACCCAGGCCTTCTTTATGTGAGCATTAAGGATATCTATCTGTGGTGTGTGTGTGCGTGTGCGCGCGCGCATGGGCCCATTTGTGACAGGGATTTTATAAGAAAGATATTGCTTTTCCCAGGATTTTTTTTCTATTACACTTTTCCATTTCCATGGGCAGAGATACCAGACAATGGCAAAAAAATTAATCTTCCAAAGATGATTGGTTGCTAGCCTTCCTTTTTTTTTTAGATTTATCATATTTCATGAAATCTGCTATAGACGTCTCTACTGAAAATTATTCTGGATGCAATTTATGCACATTGTTCTCTAAAAGCAAAACTATGTGAGGACAAAATAATCAATTCTACATTCAATTTCAGACTTTTAAAGAAAAAGCATTTTGGAAGCAGCAAAACATAAGCACACAAACATACCAACACTATCCCTTAAAATGAAAAAAAAAAACAAATACTTTCTTCTTCTTCTTCCTTTTAATTGTATTTGATTCTCAGAAACTGACAGAACAAGTCCCAGCAGTTTTCTTAACAAGGTTTTTCAGAAGTGGTTTGCTGTTGCCTCCTGAATGAGAGAAAGTTGCTGGCCCAAGATCCTCCAGCTGGCTTTGTGCCCAAGGAAGAACTAGAACTCACAGTAGCCCAGTTTCTAGCCTGAAGTGTTAACAGCTACATCAAATACTTAACTAATATAAATGTAGAGTATAACCACCTATCCTACATGTCAACCCCTCTCTGTATATTGGAATAGTTATGTAGAAAATTATTTTAAATCTATTAAATTCGTGATTTGTTTTTAATAGCTGAATTTCAATAAATGGAAATAGTCTCCTAAATGCTCTTTTTATTTTTTTGCAATGGCCATAATAACAGAATGGATTTAAGGGACAGAAAATCAGTTTGCCTTTCAGTGTTTCACCAATAGTACATTTTCATTAAATTTTGGGAATGCTGTAAATAATGTATCTTGATTTCAAAAAAGAATATGACAGTATACCACATGATATGCAAATTAGCAAGTTTCTGAATATGGACTGAAGTGCAACTCTTGAAAATTATATTTAGATATTGTGTCTCACCAATTTCATTGAGTAAAGTGAAATTTTTACTTTGGGGAATGACAACGGCTGCTTTCAAAATGAAACTCAGGTTTCAGGAATTAGAGAAAGCAAGCATACTCATCTCTCTCCTTAAGAATATGTTTTAAAATTTTATTGAGAGAGTGGGGGAGATTACTTATTTCCAATGAAATTATTTTATTTTGTAAAATTGTACAATTATATCATTTTTGTATTTGATACATAGCTTAAATTTAATTATTCAAAGTACTTTATTTCTTGCCTAACCGTAAACCAATGAAATCATTAGCTTTATTTGAGAGGCAGTTGCATAAATTCATACCAGCATTTTAGGAATCATTATCTGAGAATCCCTTAGTTAAAAAAAATAAGCTGAAAATTATTTATTTAATAAAACATAAATGTATTTATATATTATTATATTTATTATTTTTCTATACATATATAGAAAATCATAGAAATTGATTCCATAAATACATTAATGGCAATAGTACTCATGAAGAAAATCATAGAAATTTAGATTACAAATTGTATATGAATTAGTAGTAATAAATGCAATTAGACTGCATTTATAACTTCAATATCATAGGAGACAATAATTCTATATTTTCCATTGGTCGGAACTAGAACACATCCTTACTGCCCACTCAGATTGAGACTGTCCTGCTCTGTTGTCCGTGCAGAATACTGAACAACAGAGTTGGAAGAGACCTTGGAGGTCTTTTAGTCAACCTCCCCGCTCTAGCAGGAGACCCTATAACATTATGGACAAATAGCTGCCCAGTCTCTTCTAGAAAAGCTCCAGTGATGGAGCAGCCACAACTTCCAGAGGGATGCTGGTCCACTGATTAATTGCTCCCATTGTTAGCTTTAATCAACAACATTAGGAGGGCCTTGATTTGTGATTCCTTTGACAGACATAATTCACCATGTGAAAATGTGGCAGGCCTAATACTTCGGTCTCTCCATGCACTGCATTTTTTTAAATTTTTATTTCCCATCATACCATCAGCTAGCTGAACTTTTGTTTTTTTATACTTTGAAATTATGGCTTGGTTGGTTGACTGTTCAATATATCAACCACTCGATAGCAAGCGAAAATTGAAGGGTTCCCTCATCCCTCCATGTCTTTTGGCTGTCATCTTGTGACTGTCCAAGATGAAGCTGTTGAAGAACTGAAATTTGAGAAAGGATTTAGCAATGGAGACTGCTGTGAGAGCTGTAAACTATGCTGTGAACTTTAAGAATGTTAGACAAGGAGAAGAGAGGAAGCAGCAGCCATCTGGAGAAAATCTCATGCTATGTAGTCACAAAAGTACAAGAGGTGAATTCTTTCAATTACATTTCTGATTATATGGGTTAAGTCAGGGATAAGCTAGCTAATTTCAGGGTTTCACCCACTAGAATAGAGATTTTCAAGCATTTTCTGACCATAGACTGTAGAACCTGTTAAAAAGCAGTTGCCAGAAGCTCTGATTAAAAGTCATACCCTAGTGATAGAAACAAAACAAACAAAACTTGCATAAACATACATTATGCAAATGAATATACATGAAACTTCTTTCACAAAAATAGATAATGCAATTTACAAACACAAATTGGTTTAACTTTTTTTATTTTCATTTTTTTTCTGGAATGCCTGCAGTTGTATTAGTTTGTAGCCAGTGATGCATATCTGGAAAAAATTGTACCCATTACATCAGAATTTATATAGAATCTCAATCTCCCTCTCCCCCTCCCCCTCCCTCCCTCCCTCCCTCCCTCCCTCCCTCCCTCCCTCTCTCTCTCTCTCTCTCTCATCAATTTTTTAAATGTTCACCTTTATACAGTGGCCTTAAATTTTCAAACACCTGGAGTACAAATGGATCTTCAAATTGGGAAATTTTCAGATAATGGTGGCTGTGGCTATATATTGAAACCTGAATTCTTGAGAAACGAAAACACACAATTTAACCCATATAATATATCTGCAAACCATCAAGCAATTACACTTACAATTAAAGTAAGTTCATTTAAATTATATTATTTGCTCTGATTTGCTTTTACAAATGCTTATTACTGCAGCTTTCTGGATTTTCTGCCTGAATTCTTGAGCTCAAAAATTTGCTGGTGTCATCATTGCAGCATGACCCCTATATTATATATTTGCATATACTTAATATGATCTTCTTCAGAGAGTTTTATAATATACATGATGGCATGGCATGTTTCTGAGCTAAGGTGTATGTATGATGATTTCAATGTTCACATTTTAAAATGACCCATAAGGAGATAGGAATGGTTTCACATATATAATAACTAATTTTAGAAGCTGATTAAAATTTTTAGTTCTTGCTTAGGGACACACTGGTGTTTGAGTTGACTATTTGCTCTGCTTTGTTATTTCTGTATACTGGTTGCTGGTTGTTACTTTATTTGTATACATATTTTTAATAAGTGTTGTTCTTCCCCAACCTGGCATTTTGAAAATCTCAAGTTCTAACGCTCAGAATTTGCAGCCAGTATGGGCAAAAACTGCACTTGATCAGAAGTTGTGAGATTTCAATTCTTAATATAATTGTCAAGTGGCAGATTGAGGAAGGCTGCATACAGATCTAAGATATAAATACAGTTGAAAAGAATAAGATTTAATTTTAAGCAGACACAAGTAATACTGTACAATTAATTGGATTGCTATGCTTTGGCTGCTAGATAAAATGACTCTTGGCTAAGATAATGCAGCATGGAAATAAATATATGACCCAAGCAGATCATCAGTTAAGCTTGGTAGCATCTGAACTAGAGATATTAAATGTGAGTTATAAAAATCTGATTGACTTGAAAATAAAAAGATAGAATTTTTGATATCTTTGTGCTAGGTAGAGTCTGGATTCATCTGCTCAGGTACAGTTTTTGTGGGATAGGATTAGTATCAGAGATGGTACTTCATCACATCCAGAACATAATAAGGTGTGATATAATAAGATATGATATACTCATAATAAGGTATGAGCATGAATACTTTCAGGATGGTGTATTTCTAGAAACCATTTCAGTTTTTTAATTCATCCTCAGACTATTCCAACTAATCAAAAATGAATAGATGACCAGGTTTCTAAGATGGTGATGTGCTGTGTTTGATGCATAAGAATTCAGATGGAAGGACATATTCCTCTTAGCACTGTCTCATTATCTGGTTAACTTTGCCTTTGCCTTTGTCTTTACAAAGTCCCACAGTGAACATGTTTACTGGGGAGCCTGATGACTAGAGCATTCAATTTGGATATGAAAAGTCTGGTTTAATGATCTTTAAAGCACAGTTTATTTGTTATGAGATTAAATTAGTATTTTTATCACTGAAAAAAAAGATATGTATCTAGGAAGCAATGCTCTCAAATGAGTAGAACAATTTCTGTAATTAGTCTGGTTTGGAATAGTCCAGAAATACTGGTTGAATGTGAAGGCTGTCAGTTAACGGCATGAATGTATGGTATCACAGTAGTCTCAATTCAGTATCATATTTTTTTCAGAGAACAGTGTTGTTGTTTCTTCTTATCCTTTATTGTTTCCTTAAGTTGGCTTATTTTTCTTTATAAATTCTGGCAGAGAGCGAGAGACAGTGTCGCAGTTTGATTACAAGTTATGACACTGAACGGCAAGTTGAAAAGCTCAATTTTCAGTCCTGGCTTAGGCATTGAAGTCACTTGGATGACTTTGGGTAGTCACTCTCACTCAGAAAGAAGGCAATGGCAAACCATCTTTGAAAATGCAATGAAATGATGCAGATATAAATAGAAAACAACTTCCAGCATTGAGTACTTACTTTAGTTCAAAAAGCTTTACTTTATTACAGACTCCTATTGAGGTACCCTCTGAAATAAGTGTGCAAGAAGAGTTTTTTTTCTTGCACACTTGTTTTCAGAGGAAATTTTGGCAAAGCCCACCTGGTTGGTTTTCAGTGAGGGAGCTTTTTCCTAAGAATGACCTATTGGAGATTCATCTGTCTCCAACACTGTTAGTCTTTCCTTCAAAAAACCCTGAAGGCAGAAATTTTTGTGAGGGCTTTTGGGCCCTGAGGCCATGCTCTCTTTTGAGCTTTTGTTGCATGTCTATATTTCATACTTTATTCTATAGTTTTACCTTGCGAGCCAGTGACATTTCTGTGATTCTGGAAGGATACAATTTTGGTAAAAATTAAACAAATTGCAGTTGAAATATCAGCAAAGTACAGAGTTTAATGCAATGATTTTTTTTTAAAAACCAATTATTCTGGAGGCAACAAACCCCACCCCTTCCCACAATACTTTACGATAGGCTTTGAAACATTCATAGGAAAAATATTAATGCTTGTAATAATATTAAATAATAATTAATAATATTAGTAATAATTTTAAATTTTAGCATCCTAGTTAACACTGGTATCTTTTCCTGCATCTATGCAGCTTATTAGTGGCCATCAGTTACCACCTAGCAACCTTTCAAGAACTAACAAAGCCGACCCTCTTGTTATACTAGAAATTTATGGCGTTCCAGAAGACCAGGCAAAACAACAGAGTTGTGTTGTGAAGGGCAATGGTAAGTGGATCATACTGATTCTGTCGGGCAGCGTTCTGTAGCCTGATAGCTTCCAGATACTTTGAATCTACAATTTCCCAGAATTTTAACTCATCTGAATGGTATAGAAATTGGCAAAGTATGGCATACTGTCTTTAATAATCTTGGAATTTTACACGTCTTAACATAATTCCCTGATCAAGAGGCAAATCAATGAGTTTCCTTCATCACAAACATCCTTAGTGTATTGGGGCTTCTCAATGTCATCTTGACAAGCCCTGCCTTCCTGTTGTACTTTAGAAAAGTTGTTACAGGTGCCCATGGCTGTATACTTTTCATTAAAGATATATGAGTAGACAATCCATAAGACCAGGGGTAGTCAAATTTGATTTAATTGAAGGCCGCATCTGGGTTGTGTTTGACCTCAGGGAGGACAGGACCAGGTCGATGTCATTCATGTCAGGGCCTGTGGTGCCCCAAGGACTCTGCCAGCAAAAACGGACTCTTGAGCTCCGTTTTCAGCTGTGACGGTCTCTGCAATCCTCTGCCAGTAAAAAAACTCAGGAGGGCTGCCCGCAACTTTCCCGAGCGCTGTTTTTTCTGGCAGAGGCACTGCAGGTCGGTCCTTCACTGTTTCCAGGGCAGCCATGGGCCAGATCTAAGCATCCCCCAGACCAGATCTGGCATTGAGTTTGATACCCCTGCATGAGACAGAGTGGAGATTAGTAGAATTGCGGAAATTGTTAATATATATATATATATTAAACACAGTTTATTTTCCTATCAACAGAATGTATATTTTAGAACTGTGAGAGGTTTTCAGCAGAATTGCAGTAAGGTGATAGCCACTGCAAAGGTGACATTAATTTGAGATCTTCATGTGAACACCATATCTTTTAAAGAGAATAGATGAGATTGTATTCATCCTGATTTCATTATGACCAAAGGTGTAAGCATAATTAATAATATATTTCTTGTTCATTTTGTGAATCATTCAATTTTCTATTCTTGTAGTCACTTGAAATAACCAGAAAAAAGAATTGAGAAGAAATAATGACTAACAATCAGAAGATAAAGTGTTTTAGATCAGTGTTTTTCAACCACTGTGCCGTGGCACACCAGTGTGCCGTGACATAGTGTAAGGTGTGCCGTGGGAGAATTACTTTATATATAGTCAATATAGGCACAGAGTTAAATTTTTTTAACATTTTCTAATGGTGGTGTGCCTCGTGATTTTTTTCATGAAAAAAGTGTGCCTTTGCACAAAAAAGGTTGAAAAACACTGTTTTAGATAAATTGTTTGTCTGATATTGCTTTTTTTATTTCAGCTTTGTGTCCTAGGTGGAATCAAACATTCACATTTCATATCCGTGTTCCAGAGCTTGCCTTAGTTCGTTTTGTTGTAGAAGATCAGTTTTCTCTTGCTTCCAATAATTTCCTTGGTCAATATACATTGCCACTTTTAAGCATAAATAGAGGTATTACACTGATTGTTTTTGTGTATAGAAAGTGTTCCAATTCTCTACTTTTTTATCATAACATTTCTTTTGATTACTATGTGAGGCATATCATTCAAGACATTGTAATATTGTTTCTATTATTGTTGATTCCAGAACTGTTCAAATAACTATTCTTCCCTTACTTTATGACATTGTATGATTAAATGGTGGGTCAACTTACATTTTTTAAAATTTTCAAATATTAGAGTTATGGGCTGGGCAGTTTTCTCTTTTACGTAAATTAACATGCTAGTGTTCATGTATAATCTTTTTCAGTTTCTGGAAACTACAAATTTTATGTTAATAACAGGAATGTTACTGCACACTTCCACATACTGCTTGCTCTCTCTCTCTCTCTCTCTCTCTCTCTCTCTCTCTCTCTCTCTCTCTCTCCCTCCCTCCCTCCCTCCCTCCCTCCCTCTCTCCCTCTCTCCCTCTCTCCCTCTCTCCCTCCTCCCTCCCTCCCTATCTATCTATCTATCTATCTATCTATCTATCTATCTATCTATCTATCTATCTAAACTATGGAGTCTCTAAGCTTGATTGTTTGCTTACTGAAATGGGTAATGAAGTGTCTGAAGCAAACTACCAAGTTTAGAGAGCATTGAGAACTCCACTGTTTGGAGATTCTTTTTTGAACAGCCAGCAGCTGATTATTTTCATTTTGATTCCCATGATATCAGTAGTCAATAGTGTGTCTCCCAAGGTTGCTTGGTTATTTTTAGGGGCAGTATGTTTACTGCTTTCCTTTTTCAGTATTGCTTTTGCTTATGGACATTTTGAAGTGGGATAATCTCTGAAATCATGGATCAGGAGAAGGAACTTTCAGAACTACATGAAGTGAGTCTGAATCAGATGTTCAAAGATCTCAATGAGAAACATGGGATGAAGACTTTTGCTTAATGGTGGAATTTGCCCTATATCAAGTCAGAGATTTCTCATAGTGCCTAGAATGAATCCCTAAGGATCTAGTCCTGCAAAAAGTTTTCATAGATTAATTTGATGACCTTTCTTATGCAGAACAGAAATATTCAGCAGGTTCTGACCAGTTTTGGAGAACCGGAAGCAGAAATTTTGAGTAGTTCAGAGAACCAGTAAATACCACCTCTGACTGGCCCCACCCCCATCTATTCTCTGCCTCCCGAGTCCCAGCTGATTGGGAGGCAATGGGGATTTTGCAGTAACCTTTCCTTGGAGTGGGGAAGGAATGGAGATTTTACAGTATCCTTCCCCTGCCATGCCCATCAAGCCATGCCATATCCATAAAGCCACGCCCACAGAACCATTAGTAAAAAAATTGAATCCCACCACTGTGTAGAGCACATTGAAATCATCAAATCTCCTTCCAAAGGTTGTCTATAATTGCTACATTTTTGTAATAGCTACTGCACATGTTAAACCTCTACATGTACTGTATTTAACTATATTGCATTGCAAAATCCATTACAAGACCTTTGGAAGTAAGAAGAAAATTCCAGTCTTTATACTTGTATTTGAAGTATTTCTATCATTAATAAAGAGTAGATTTTCACAGTTGCTATTTATGGGTGACATGACTTCTGAGCAGGACTGTGTGAAACATTCTTTGACAAATGAACAAATTCAGTCAACAGAAATAATTGTGCAAATTTCTGTATTAATGTACCTGAAATTGCATTATTTTGTTTTTCCTATTAAATGAATGAGAGTCATTCTCTTACACTGCAGCAAATAAGGAGTTGTACTAAAATACAACTTTGATAGAATCAAGTTTTTGTACTGATTTTGATGTTTCTGATTCTTTGAGGAATGAATTTCACACTAATACTTTACAAGATGCAACCGTCATATATGTATTATTGTGTATTTTTCACTGTATACAATACATTAATTGGTTGGTGTCATATTGCAGGTTATCGTCACATTCCACTTTTTTCCAACCTTGGTGTCAGCTTACGTCCTGCTTCACTCTTTGTACATGCTTGGTACCCAGGAAATAATGTATGTTAGGATTTATGCCTATTCCACAATAAATATTCAGTGGCTTAATTATGTTAAGCATTTGGTGTTACAATGTTTCTTCCTGAATTAATTTTACTCTGTATGTATTAAACTCCCATAAAATATTCCTTGTTGAGTAAGAATAAAATCCCTCTGTTGTATTTCTAATAGATGGATATTTTTCAGATGTACTAAAAAGAAGAAAGGTTTCCTTGATATTTGCCCTTGCAATTTAGCATTCAATTAATTCCTGAAGTTCTATAAATATAATACATAAATGCATTCAGCCTTATTTGGTTATCATGACTAATCGCTGCTAAAATTTAGTCTCTATAAATTGTTTGCATTAAATCAAAAGCAATGATCAAATTGTATATCTTATGTTTTAAATTCAGTCACTTAATAAAGATTATTTTCTACGTATCTATCCCCAGATATATCTTGAATGCGTAACAGAACAATGTATATACATCATAGATGATAGAATACAAGTGATAATATTTTGGCTTGTAAACTGGTCCCTGGATTACAGATCCTAATTTTGATAAAATATCACGAACAGGCTTGATATATAACTAGGCTTTGGCTGTTTTTATTGTCCAAAATGTACCAAAACTGAACAGGAAAAGCTGCATATGGTATAGCTACAACTAAAGTTTGCAATCTGCACTTTTTCTGTCTTACTCCAAAGTGTTACATGACAACCTTGATTACCCAAAGCCAAAGCCATGATAAGCAATAGAGATAAAATGTAGGCCCATATGGCATGAGATTCTGCAACAGAATGGGGGAGGTGGCAAACTATGACATTCAATACAGAACTACGGTAATAAATTAAGGTATAAGGAAGGAGGTTCAGGTTAGACAACAGGAGGAACTCCCTATCATTATGAGCTTCCAGCTGTCAACTGATGGAAGAGGCTACAATATGACATAGTTAATTATCCTCTGCTAGAAGTTTCCACATTGAGGCTGCATGGTCTTTTATTGGAGATGTTCTAGTACTATAGATCCTGTACTCAACAGGAGTTTGGGTTAGATAACTTTTGTGGTTACTTCCAACTCTACTATACTGTCAAATGCTATGGTGCTGGTACACAAATCCAAAATAGCAGCATTTGTGTGTTGACGTTACTGTCTACTTTTTTTTCATTTTCTCATAATTTATTGCTAACATGGCTGTCATCTAATGACAATCATAGATATCTGAAAGATTGGGAATTTGAATGAAAGTGGAGTAAATGAAAAGCACCATGGATCAAAGTAATTAAAAAATTTGATATGACAAGTATCTCAAATTTTGAGAAAGGTTAAGCATATAAATAAATGTCAAATTTATGAATACCTGTTGGAAAATGAAGATGAAAGTTGAATTATAAATGAAAGGGCTAAAATACATATAGTTGTGGGATTGTATGAAAATAGGAATCCTTTGGTTAGTGATAATTGCATGTTATATATGATCCTTGATAGCACAGTGGTTAGAGTGCAGTACTGCAGGCTACTTCTGCTGCCTGCCGGCTGCCTGTAATTTGGGAGTTCATATCTCACCAGGCTAAAGGTTGGCTCAGCCTTCCCTCCTTCAGAGGTGGGTAAAATGTGAACCCAAATTCTTGGGGGCAATATAGATTCTAAACTGCTTAGAGAGGGCTGTAAAGCACTGTAAAGTGGTATATAAAAAGTGCTGTTGCTATTGCTATATTCCTGTGAATAGTGAATACAGAAGAATTGAATGTGAGATTTGGGGAAAATTGAGAAACGTCCTTCATGAGATTCAGGGGGAAAATATTCTGTTAGATGGGTGGGAAACAAGATGAAAGAATATAGAAAAAGCAAATAATTCAGAGGCTCAAAATGAATGAGAATGATGACTACTAGCAAGAATTTGCTTAGAAAGCTTCATTCTAGGCAGTTTACTATCAAAACGTTGGTCTCTTTGTGATATTTGCTCACAGCAAATGTGTTTTTTTCCCTATAGTACCGTAAACAGTTCATGACTTCATTAGCTCTCTTGAGGCTTATTAATGCTCAACTAGCTTTTCTCGGGAAGACTTTAATTAATTTCAAGAGTGAACTGGCGTGACAGCAACGTCTCTCCAGTTCTCTCATGACAAAAATATTCTTTTTTTAATCTTTATTTTTCTCTTCATTACAATTACCCTTCAGCTCCAATAGCCTTTTAAGTTGTGAGCTATTTAAGTCAGATTTGTTTGCCTTGAAACTACTGTGTTTTCCCGGGAGTGGGGGGAGCCATTTTCTGCACTGAGTCCCAGACATACTTGGTGTTTTGCATCTTTTGAAGAAAATGCCATTTACAGAGCAACATCACAGTTATAATACTGCAATATGGCTACAATCCAAAGATGCACAAAAAGTGTTTTAGGTGATAAGGAATTGTGTTTCTCAACAGCTGCGGCTTGTAATATAGGAATCTATCAAATTACAGTGGTAGGAACAAAAACCAACACAGGTAGTCCTCAGTTAACGATGGTCTAAAGCTGTTGCATTGCCCTTCCAGCACAAATACATCCCTGTTCAAGCTGCTTGATGATGCTCAATGTAAGTTTTATCTTTCTTTTATAAGGGTGGGTTTGGAGGCAGTTTTGCACTTGATGACTTCCGTGACCTTGTCTCAAATGATCACAGGCCTGGAGCAGAAACAAGAGCACACGTTAGATCTGATGTAACTCTTATGCACATGGCAGTCTGCCAGGCTGTGGCTTAAAATTTCCTGGCAGCTTCCCTACTGATTTTGGTTGTGGAGAGCTGGCAGGAAGTTTCCTCACTTAATGACCACTCTATTTGGGTTAAAAACAGCAATCAGGTCTGCAGAGATTGCCATTGCTAAGTGATGTCACAGTTTACATCCTCATGGCTTAGCAACAGAAACTCCAGCCCCAACTGCCTTCGTAAATCGAGGACTAGCCTATAATAGAAATAGTTTTCAGGTATAGCAAATCTATATTATTTACTGAGGAGTGAAAGAACATTGGTTCTGATCAAACACAATTATTCCATTTTCAGAAGTGTTGTTGTTCCATACTACTGAACATTTTCCTTGCCCCGATGCGCTGGCTAGAGATGAACTGAGTTTGGCTTAACTCCATCTATTCAGAAATAGTCCTCTCGAGAAACCTTGCTACCTTTGAAATTTCATGCTGCAAAATACATACAGATGGCTTTTTAATGTTGAAGCTAATGAGAACCATTTGCAAATAGAAGAGTAGTAATTCCATGAAGATAACTAAATGACAATGGGCCATGAAAAACTCGTTACAATATCTCTGCACTCAGTGGTGTTCCTCACATACATATTCTCCAAGGCAAACAATTAGCAAATATAATATTGTTCATCCAACTATATTAATAAGTCAAAATGTTCCACTACTTTTTATGATAAATCATGAAATATTTTTAATGTGTTACAATGACCCAATTCTTACTGAAAAAATAAGATGATAGATGTTCAAGTGCTCCTATATGCAAAAAATATTATTTAATGCATAAAAATCCTTTTTTTAATTATTTTTTTTATTAAATATTAAAACATTGGCCACAGTGACCTTCCTGGCTTTGACATTTCCATACATATTTTAACAACAGCAAATACAGTTCCTACTTATCGTACATTGCTACTTTGATCTTATAAACATATCCCTTGTCCTCCTTTGTATGTTTGTCTTGAACAACTGGCAAGTTAGACACTACTTATTTAATCTGGTAGTGCTCTAAGCAACAGGTCTATATCATTCATTGATCAATATGGTAACCATTGGGCATCTTCTGTTTTAGTTAAACAGGACGTTATGGCAAAGAAGCCAATTTCAAAGATTTGATTTTGAAACCTTAGGATTTAAATTCTAAAATTTATGCCCCATCCTAAATGTCCATGAATTGCATTTACTTATGCAATTTGTTACTGAGCTTTCTGCTAATAGCCAGCACTGGATGTGGCAGATAAAAAAACCCGAAAGTAATTAATTTGCAGCTAAAAACAATTCTCATATAATTTTTAGCATTATATAAAAATAACTGAAACATCTAGCATGCCTTAAATTCAATCAAAAATCAGGTAAAATAAAGATGTTTTTGCTGGTCAGCAAGGAGATATCAGAAGACAATCTCCCTGATGAACTTTGGTACAGAATTCCAAAGTACTCCAAAGCATCCTACACCTTAATAAAAAACATACACATCAAATATTCCCTAACGATGTATTTTTAATGATTCCTGAATCAGAAGGAAATTGTAATTTGAGGCTCTAGGCCAGGGGTGTCAAACTCAATGCCTGTGGGCTGGATTTGGTCTGTGGGGTCCTTAGATTTGGCCTGTGGCCCTCCCTGGAATCACTGGACCGGCCTGCGGTGCCTCTGCCAGCAAAAATGGAGCCTGGGCAGGCCACATGTGGCCTCCCCAAGCTCCATTTTCACTGGCAGAGGGTTTCAGGAGGCCCTCGCAGCTGAAAAGGAAGCCTCAATGAGTGACATCCAGCTGGCCATGCCCACCCTGACCGTGCCCCCCGCCTCTCTGAGGTCAAACACAACCCTGATACGACCCTCAATGAAATTGAGTTTGACACCCCTACTGTAGGTATTCAGTTGTTTGAAATGCTAGAACAGTTGATACGTGAAGATGTGATATGATTTTTTTCCCCCGTAGGAATTTCTTATTAATATTTTAATTTGGAATTGTTTTAATTTTACTGCCTATTTGAATTAGCTGTTTTTATCACATTTTACTGATTGGCATTCTCTATTTTCAAAATCCATTCAGAACAGTAACATTATTAGGTTCAATTCAAAGCTGACACCTCAAGTGTGTTTAATAAAGTTATTATCAATATAGGGATTTTTAATTTTTTTTTTACTCCTGTTTTTCTTAAGAAATGAATGATGTTAATATTGGTAATTTTCTCTATTTTATTATGATGTAAATAAAGACTCACCTTTATCTATAACACCAGGTCAAAGAAGTTCCTGTCTTCTGTAAACAATCTTGATATTTTGTTTTATGTTCAAAGAAAGGAACGAAGTAGAAATACTATCCTAGACACCACTGACCTGGATAGTGTTTATTGTGAAGGACTGCATGTTTTCATGAACTATCAGGCAATAAATCAAAGAGATCACTTGAAATGTACTACACAACTGTTGTTTTATTTGGTCATTATTTCATTCACACAGGCATTGCGGCAACTATAATGATCCATCATTTTCAGGGGCCTTCACCTCTTATCTCTAAGTCATCATCAGTATATCCCAAGAGATTGAAGTGCGGGTAACTGGGAGCCTTCTCCGAAAGTCCCTCCATGTTTCATTTGACAAATCGTAGAGGCTTTTCACCAGATCCATCTGAAATTTGTTATCTTCAGCTTCAATAAATTTCTCAAAATCCAAGGCAAATTGGTCCCGATGAATTAAATATATGGAACCTTCAGCTGTACTACTGGCTGTCCAGTGAAGATTAGCTTTTCTGAAATAATGCAGCTGTACTTTTAAGTCCCCCCTGACTTCTGAAACAGGTGGAGTTATTGCAATTATCCATTCTGATTTCCAGAGAATGTTCCAGGATTTCTTATTCTGGTGGCTTTCCATGCAGACCACAAGGAATGGTTTGTTCCTAATTGTTTTTTTGTAGACCCGACAAACTCCTGAAATGAAATGCCTCTTCACGTATGCTTCCAAGATCTCATTAAGGGTTTCTCTCCATAATTCTGCCCTGTCTCTCCTAATATTACAATAAAGCAGAAATTTGTCAGCTCTTCTATTCAGGGAATCGAATGTGAAGGAAAGCTTGATCTGTGGGTCAAAGAAGCGATCACCTCCCATGTCATTATGGCGAGTCACCAGAACATAGTCCCCTTTGATGTTTGCAGTGGTGAAATGTTTCTTGGAATGATTAGCACACACCTGAGCAACCTCTTCCTTTATGAGTTTATCATCACAAAGCAGAAAGCGAAGGTCTTCAAAAACATTCTTGAATTCACCTGGAGGGCATTGTTTTAACAAATTGCATATGAGTTGTATTTTAAGGGCATTAGCTGCTGCTTCTTTGGCTAGTTCAGTTTCCTCAGAAGGTGGTTCTTCTAAATCTGGCAATGAGATAACAAAATAAAACAAGAGCTCTTTCAAATGTTTATGAATTAAACTCAACACCATTGACTGACATTTCTTCCAAAAATAGAACAAAGTAATATTTCATTTTGAA